>NW_028221647.1:0-52564 GCF_014529385.1 Adiantum capillus-veneris
GTTGTCCCTTCAATAAGTTGGTCATAGATCCTTGCAAAATCTGATCTTCAACAATATTGTGCTCTTCATTTCGTCTAGTTCCACGAATGGTACGGAATTGACACTCTGCTGAAATTTGGGCTTTCGTGACACGCATCACCACCCCGTTCTTTTTCCTTGCACATGCACAATCTGAAAATGGAACATTGACAATGTTTGCCCATCGCATGTCCTTCTCAGACAACTTCGTCTGTGTGAGAAAATATCTCAAGATTTGATGATCCGTTTGGACAACAAAATCAGCCCCTAGCAGATAGTGTTTCCAACTAGTGAGAGCATGAATTACTGCCATCAATTGTTTCTCATAGACTTGCAAGTTCCTTTCAGTCTTCAAAAGAATTATGCTCTCATATGCGACTACTCGGCCATTCTGCATTAGAACTGCACCAAGACTATGGCCACACGCATCACACTGAACCACAAAAGGTTTCGAAAGATCTGGCAAAATGATTACCGGGACTTCATTCAAGTGTTTGAACGCTAAAATTTCTTTGGTTGTCCACTTGAAAGTAACTGCTTTTCCTTGCAGTGCATGGAGTGGAGAAGCAATCTCAGCAAAATTTTGGATGAACCTCCTGTAGTAGGAACATAAGCCTAGAAAGCTTCAAATGTCATGTACGGACTTCAACTCTGGCCATGACCTAATTGCTTCCACTTTGGCAGGATCCATGGGTACCCCATCCTTTGAAACAATGTGCCCAAGGAAGTGAATCTCTTGCAAAAAGAACTCACTCTTCTTCGCATTAATGAGTAGCCTGTTCTTACATAACTCATTGAAAACTGCAGTCAAGTGATCCCTATGCTCCTCTTCAGAGTTCGAGTAGACAATCATGTCATCAAGAAGGTACCCACGAAGTTTCTATGTGTCTAAAAATTTTGTCCATCATTCTATTAAACGTGGCAAGAGGATTTGTGAGACCAAATGGCATGACAAGAAACTCATAAAGACCAAATGTTGTCCTGAACGCAGTCTTACGGACATCTTCTGGCCTAATGCGTATCTGATGGTAACCACTCTTTAGGTCTATTCTTGTAAACAATGACGCTCCCTCAAGCCGATCAAGAATGTCATCTATCCTCGGTAATGGAACCTGTTCTTGATGGCATTCTTATTCAAGGAACGATAGTCAATGCACATGCGCCATGAACCATCCTTCTTCTGCACTAAGAGTATTGGCGAACAAAAAGGGATGAACTGGACTGAATCAGCCCCTTCTCTAAAAGCTCGTTGTCCTGACTCATAATCTCTTTCTATTGGGCTGCACTAACCCTGTATAGTGGTCTATTCGGTGGACTAGAACCTGGCACAAGATCTATGGTATGATCCTCAGGTCTCTCAGGAGGTAACTCCCCTGGCAAAGAGTCCGAAAAACAATCACAGAAACCACTCAAAAAAGTTGACATGTCTTTATCTAAGGTAGACAAATTAGATACAACTTGGGTACTTCTTTTTGCAAAGATCAAGTGCGTAGAAAGATGATTCTTTATTACAGATGAAATAGCAGAAGCAGAAACAACTGGAACAGACTAGCCTTTAAGCTTTACATCAAGGACATGAGTCTTTCCTCTATGTACAAGGGTAATCTTTTTGTTGTAAGTATCCACCATAGCATGCAACCTGTAACACCGTGGGATACCCAGTAACACATCACAGCCTCAAGTGGCATAATATGAAATTCTTTCGCATCCACATAGCTCTGAATGTGCAGACGAAGCTTTCCCAAAATGGGAGTAACAGGCTCTGAATGACCTGGGCATGCCAAACGTGCTTCCCCTGTCATACCCATCTCCTCTGCAACGAATGCCCAACTTTGATGCCAATTCTGGTGATATGAAATTTGCACGAGCTCCTGGATCAAAGAAAACCAGCACTGTCCGGTCTCTCTAATTTTGCCCCAAGCTCTGCACAGCTCCGTGGCATCTGTGTTTGGCTGGTCTCCAATCAAATCTAGAACAAGTCCTGCACTTGGCTTTGGCTTCTTCCCTTTATGGTCTGACTTGTCCTCCTTATCCTGTGACTTCTTCGTGGGGCATTCACTTGCAAAATGTCCTTCCTGTTCACAAATATAGCATTTCTTGGCCTCCCTAAGAGCTTTCCTTTCTTCAAAAGTTTTGCTAAAAAAATGCCTTTTTTGCTCTTGTCCTCGTCCCGAAGAAGATTTAGACCGCTTCTTGGACGTATCACCCTCTTCAATGGAGGGCTTCTTTGTGGAGGCTCAGAAGGCTTTGCTGCAACATTGCCCTTGGCTGAAAACTGATTGCCCTGGGACCCTTTCTTGTGGCTATTAAATCCATCGGAATCTCCCTTCGACAGATTGCTGGCCACTCTTGCATTCTCAATCAACTGAAACATATTCATGACAGTAGTCTTCGTGCAGTAGTCCCTGATTTTCTTTGGCAATCCGCAACAATACTTCTCAATCTGTTCTGAAATCCACTTCAAAAGTGTTTGTCAACCATGCAGGCGCAAAAAGCTGTTTGAATTGGACCCACATTGTTGGGGCTTGACCCTGGTTCATCAATGCGGTCCACCATTGAAGCGCATTCCCTTTCAAAAAAGTGGCAGCCTTGCGTATCTTTGAGGATTCCGTGAAGTTTCCTCCAAGCATAAGCTGCATCGAACTGTTGTATGAAGGTCAAAGCCTTCAACTGGTCCTCAGTTCCTCTGAAAGTTTCAAACTTCACTCCCTGCCCACCTTCCTTGTAATCCTTAAGCTGACTTAAAGGAGCCACATTATCATAAACAGGTGCCTGTAACAGTGGTGCTCCATGATTGTTCATTCCAGCACTCGCATCAACTGTGTTACCTGTCATATCTACATTTTGTATGTATGGCTGCGAAAAACAAGCCATACCAAATTGTGTTCCAGGCACTCGAAACTGGCCATAGGCACCCTGAAAACACGATTGAACACCCATGTTCGCGTACATAGGGTAACACCCATGTTCGCGTACATAGGGTAACACCCATGTTCGCGTACATAGGGTTACCCATGCCTGTTTGCATTGTCCCGAACACATTCCCTGCATATAACCTGTGGAAGGTCCAGCCATAGCTTGAAACACTGAACCACCTCCAAAATAACCAGTGCTCCTTGACCATTCACAAACGGTTCCTATCCAGCTAAAGCAAGTTGCTTTGGATCATTGGACACCGCTACTTGCTCAACCACATGGGCTTTCCCTCGAGCATCATGAGTCCTCTCGCATTGGAAATCTCCTTTTCCTGCAACGGCTCAGTCATGCCCTTTGTAGGAAGCTAAAAACCCTGTGTCGGAGCCTGTAAGAACTACTGCATCCTTGGGTTGTTACCCAACTGCTGAAACATGTGCATGCAGCAACGCTGTTGAGTTCTAAACAACCTGTCCTCTTCTTGAAGAGTTGAAGGAACTTTCTCTGTGCCATGTGAGGAAGATCCCTCTTCACGAACTTGGTCTCTCTCTCTGCCATAGCGAAGGTCTGTGTTGCTTTCACCCACAACAATCCACGCTGCACTTTTTGAAGAAAAAGTGACTATCCCGTCAATGGAACCATGCAACCGGCCTGTACAACGTAGAGGCGGTACTATTTCAATTACCTGTTAATTTTACACAGAGCACTGAGAAGGGAAGAGAACATAGTTGCGTCCAACGACTAGAATGTCGTTGCGCACACGAGATCGACACCCTGTAGGCCCCAAAGGCTGGCGGCCCTTTCGGTATTTCTTTATTCAAATTAAGGTAGACGATCCGACCACTTAGCACAAGCTTTCACAAAGCTGTCCAAACCTGGCGAGGGCTGAAAACGCAGGTTTTCGACCTGATTTTGGCAACATAACAGTGCAAAAACCCCTGTAGGTCAAAAGCACATGTCTAGGACGGATTCCCTCGCTATCTGGAAGCTTTCTGGTGAGCTGTCACAGAAATTCAGCGGGCTGTAATTCCCTATTTTTCACTGCCGGGTGCCCAAAAGCCTGTACACGCATCCCAAGGCTCTCCTGAGGCTCCCCCCGGTGTTCCCTTGCAATTTAGGTGCGAAACCCTAAACCTGCAAAAAAACACAGCAGGCTGTAATTCGTTGTTTCGGATCGTTTTTAGCGGAGCGAACACGCCTACGCGTGTCCCAAGGGCTCCCGCACACAATGGGATAGTTCCCCTGTGAATTGGACGAGGTTTCACGCGAGAAAACTCTCCAAACTCGCAATCTTTCGCGATGGAACTGTGCATACCTCTGGGGGATTAGCTAATCCAGTTCCTGTTCAGAAGGCTCTTGCCTTGGCAAATGCGCATAAACCCCCATAATTGTACATGTTCATCTGAGTAGCCCAACTAGTGGGGCATTACCAATGTGCCAAAGGGGAAGAGAGATGCACGAGAGCAAGTCATCGCGCTACATGAGACAGAGGAGAAGGCAAGCTTTCCATTAAAGCTATAGACCTGCACCCACTACTACTCACACACATATTGTAGGTCACTTGTGTGTAAAATTCAGCCCCTCTCTCAAATTGGGCGCCTCCTCTTGCTGAGGTGTCCTGCAGATTGACCTCCTCCTGCCAAGTGTCTAGTTTGCCCCTTTGAGTTAATTCCCTAGTTCCCACTCACTTATAAAGTTGTAAGTGACTTTCCGAGTGGCCCAGATTTCGTTTGACGGGCACAGGCTTCCATACTCATCAAAATTCAGTGCTAACTGGCCCAAGCAATCCTAGACTGACCGACCCAGACTCCCGATGTGAGAAACCTATTCGGCCCGCAGCCGTTTCACACTGGCCATGCAATGTCCACTTGCACCTTGTCAAGGGTCCCCGGGAAACAAGTAAAAACAAAAATAAATAGAAATATCTAGTACTTATTTATTGAAGGCAACAGGAAAAATACACCCCCTGGTGACAGTCAGCCTACTAAGCTTAATTAAAAAGGTATACTGATGATTTCCCTTTCCAATCGTGTCCATCTTTTATGGCAAGTGGAGTGCCTCTCCTCATGCACCACGCACTACACCATACGCACCTGTTGAATACCTGATCTCACAAAGAAGCTCCTCTCATCTCAGGTTTCCAAGAAAAGATCTTTCTCCTTCGAGGGTTATCTGGCAAAGTCGCCCTCCTCCAAATCCAAACTTCCAAGAGCTCCACAGCTCCTATCAATAGAAGTCTAAAAGATCCCTCTATGAATCTTTTGGAAAAGTTCTCGCAACATGTAAACTTTTCAAGAGATTCTACCAATCTCTTTCAAAATCAACCAAGTCAAGTAGCTCACTACCCAAACTCGCAAACTTGCAATCATTGCACACACCAACAGATGTACGATGCCGAATTTTTTTCGGTATATTTTCAAAATTTTTTGCCAACTAAAACTTTTCTACTTGCACAAAGCCAAAAGATTCTATTCTGAATCTGTTGGGAAAGTTCTTGCACACTGCAACTTTTTAAGAGATTCTGCCAATCCCTTTTGTCACTTCTTCAGAGACACCAAAACGGATAGTCTCTTCACTTTCTTTTTTTCTCCTCAGCTTCTTGTCTTGCCCCTTGGTCAAACACTCTATAGACTCTTAAAGGCAAAATCAACCATCGCTTTTCCATCTTTCGCCGACTCTCAAAGTAGACCTTGCCGAGTCTAGAACTGCTTTCCATCAGCATCTAATTTTCCACTTCCTCAGTTTATGCCACTTTGTCAAAAAGCTACCTCTCCTTCCAAAAAGCTACTTCTTAAAAAAGCAATATGTTCCGAAAAGAAATTTCTTTCAATGCAGATTTAAAAGCAATTTCTTTAAAAAGCACTTATTCAAAGAACACATCTTCATAAGGCCAATTCTTCAAAAAGCATTTTCTTCATATTGTGCTTTTTGAAAAAATCTTCTTCTGTTGCCACAAAAGCACAAAAGCACTTCTTCAAAAGACTAATTCTTCAAAAAGCTTTTTCTGTTGCCACAATCTCAATGTCTTGCTTCTTTGCTTCTTCTTCTCTATCCCAAAGATGAAAAAGAATTGCGTCCACGGACCACAGTCAATTGTCATGGTTCTGGACTGGATGTAAGAGCAATCGTTTGAGCTTTGATACCACTGTAATTGGCAAGCCACTGGCGAGGCAATAGAATCACTGCGACAATCACCAAACTAATCCAAAACAGCAAACATTTGAACTTAAAGTAAAATACTCACTCTCTTTCGAGAAGCATTGACCGTTAATTCAGCTGCTCCTTGGGTAATCTTTATATTCATAAAGGCACTAAGGACCAAAAGCAACTATCATAAATAAGGCACCCAAACAGTTCTGCAAGTCCATGCTTTCAATAACTAGGACTCAAAAAGCAACGGACGGCCAAGTTTGCCACATCAACAACTGTAGAGCATGCCACACTATCATCTCGGTGCGAAAGGTGCTGTGAATTTTGCCGGGAATCCCACCGCATTTTATGCATCCCCACACCCAAACTTGGGTCTATGAGTTCGGTCCAGCTTCACCTAGACTCGTTGTCTCCTCATCCGATCTGGTACAGTCATGTTTTTCATAGCTTTTGCTTTTGGGCTTGCGTGCGTTTATGAAATGGCCTAGAGGATCTAGTCTCGCAGATCCATGCAAGGTTGCAAGATTGCAGACTAAACTCTTGAGCAGTTGTATATGTGATCATCAATATAAAAGAAGTATCGTGTGGAACGCCTAACCTAGGGCCCATTGCATCTGGGTAGAGAACTATACCCTACCGTATCTCATTCTTTGCAATTCAAGTGTTACAATTTTCAAGTTTCGCTAAGTGTTTGTTGTTGATTTCCCGCCCTCCGTGGCTTGCCGTTGAAGTTGGTATTGGAGCTTCAGTCGATTCTTCTCTGACACCAATCCAATTTTTTGCCACACACTATGGATACTGACAAAGACTGGAGTGGAAGTATGAGTCTGAAGAGAGAGACGCTGAAGATAAAGCAAAAAGCAAACCGAAGACGAAGCAAAAGATGAAGAAATCGTTCACGAAATAGTCTAGGATGAGGAGGTTGAGCAAGAGGAAGAACGACCTGAGGTACTTGCAAGGGAATGTTCCTGTTGTAGAGCTTAACTCGGAGATAGATCCCGATGTTGCCGACCAAAGGCAATAGTTGGAGATGCAATCTATTTGGATCGTCTCCTTGCTCTTCCCCAAGATCCTCTCTACACCAAGCAAATACGAACTCAGCCAATGACAAAAGTTTACAAGTGGCAAAAATACAATAAACCATATATCCAAGACGGCAATGAAAGTCAAAGCAAAGCCATCGCCAATGTCCTCTACCAACAATAAAGGGTGCAACTCCTCTATTGCTCCAGATGATTTACAAAGAGATATCCAACGCCAAGTGTACCTGTAGTTCGCTAGTTTGGGGCATGTTCCATTGCAAAAGCGACATAAGTGGAAATCTTTTATGGGTTTCTTGGACCAATAGCTTTTCTGACATGGCCGACAAGGGTGCTCGTTTCAATGCATTAGGTTCTCAGGGTATCAACAAGGGTGCTTTCAAGAAGCACCATAGTGATGTAGTCAATTTCGACGACGAGTAATTGAACGACACAAAGAGGAAGAAGACAAGATTCAGAGACCATGGGGTGCTGTGATTATCGAGAGGATGATGCAAATGAGGACGATGACAACAATGAGGATAAGGGAGACAATGGGTTTCCTCGGTTTTTGAAACAACTCTTGGATGTTCATCCAAGGTAAGGGAAGATTGCAATCATAAGTCCAAGTCTCAAGAGGCTATGACCATGCTACATCATGCTCTACTATCTTCCCTGACTAACCAATGACACAAAGAAGAAGAAGAAGACAAGATTCTGAGACCATGGGGCGCTATGATTATCGAGAGGATGATGCAGATGAGGACGATGACAACAATTGAGGATAAGGGAGACAATGGGTTTCCTCGGTCTTTGAAACACCTTTTGGATGTTCATCCAAGGTAAAGGAAGATTGCAATCATAAGTTCAAGTCTCAAGAGGCTAATGACCATGCTACATCACTATCTTCCCCGACTAACCAATGGCACGCATCACAAAGACAATAGCAAGTTGGCTACCATGCACACCAAAGAGTCACACCAAACTGATGTAGCAGGAAAAGTGTGTCGTGCTCTCTATTGCGGGTGCTCCTTAGTGCAATATGCATGAAATCTCAATCCAAACAGAATCAAAACACTTAAGAGCAATAGAGCAAGCAAACTCAGAAGACACAACAACAGACTCATAACTCAATGGAACTCAACTAACGCATGGAACCAGTACAAACTCTGGTTGGCAGCACACTCGACTCCAAGCCCACAACTCACAGGTACAATGGGAGTGTCGAAGCTCCAACTGTTACGTCCCCAAACATCAGGCTAGGCACCTCAGCTATGTCCAGCCAATGTGAACCAACCGTGCATGTGAACGCAACCTTAGTTGAAGGGAGGTTAAGAAGGGCGGTTAAGAAGTCTTATAAATGGGATTGAGGTCTCATTTGTGAGAAAACTTGTGTGATCACCACACTTGGACTCTAGACCCTTGGCAGCTCTACCCACACACCCATTTGGTGTGAGTTTGGTGGTATGGGACACCAGCCCTTGAGGTAGAGGCTAGCCCGTTGGCTGCAGGCTCCCAAGCTCGGAGGTGAGCCCATATTGGCTCTATGGCTGGGAGGTGAGTTTGATGTCCACTCTCTACGCTCATTTATGAGCGAGTACGGCTTGTGTCATGTTATATATGCAGGATGAATCCAATGAGAGATTAACACGAACTCTGCGGGGAGAGTGCAAATGTGCGGTGCTAGACTTAACACAAGACACAAGACTCTAGACTCGTAGAAAGTATGATATCTAACGACTAGACAGTTCAGCATATATACAACCATAAAGAGCAACCACCGGCTAACAAAATATCCTTGACAGTCCAGCTACGTCTATCTTCGAACTTTGGTGGATGAACTGGCCACGGTGTCCACTAGACCACCACTCGTATGTCTGCCGCGTGTCACTGCCCATGCAAGAGTCCACCCAGTGTGAACCGAAGACCAATTGTAACTGCTTGTCCTGTGCAAGTGATACTATAGCCCTCCTACAGGTTGCCCACCACAAAGCCATTCACCGTCTTGGTGAGAGAAGACATTGGAAACTACAAAAGGAAACTGCTATGTTATGTGTACTGAGACAGCTAAAAAAGAACTGCAAATCTACAACACAATGATGCTGAGCTACGCTCTCCCGATCGTGTCAACCAAGAGAGTATCGTCGCCACGGCACACTCAAAGTGTCTACATCTGGAGGTGGAGCCATAAGATCGATCGATCGTTCGGTTTTGAGCCGTCATCGTCGACGACGACAACAATCCGGTCTAGTAGCCTCGCCGCATGCACAAGATCCCATCAGCAACCCTAGCCTATTCAGATTTCAGCAGATTTCAGCCCTTAGCCTAAACATCGTCACCGACCTCATCGTCGTCGTCATTGTCCTCGACATCTTCGTCGTCAAGTACCACAGCATTTAGAACCATTGTACCAGACTTTGTGCAATCTAAAACAAATACCGTTGTCGTCGTCGTCGTCATCAAGTACCACAGCATTTAGAACCATTGTACCAAATTTTTTGCAATCTAAAACAAATACCTCTCTAGCAATAGAGAGGGGGGCCCTTAGAGAGGGGTTTGGGACCCCATCTGCTGTCGATTCTTCACTCTCTCTCTCTCTCTCTCTCTCTCTCTCTCTCTCTCTCTCTCAGCACTCTCTCTCTCTCTCTCAGCACTCTCTCACAGTTTTCCACTCTCTCTTGTTTTGGTCATTGCACATTCTCTCATTCAATTAAGGAAGGTTCTCCCTTCCTCTAAGGTAAAAGAAACCTTGAGCACACATTGAACACTCATCCTGAGCATACACCATCATTCACATCCGCTGCACATTACACTTGATAGACAATCGTCCTAATACTTTTGCTATGACTACGTCTTGCCAAAGAATGAGCATGCAAAATTTCTAACATGACCTACAATGATGAAACATTGTGTATTCCTTGAATGCAACTTTCTATCTTTTCTAGAGTGCACTTCATGCTTCTCTGCTCATCCGTGAGTGAATCATGTGCATCATGCAATATGGCTTTCCTATAGGCTATGAGAAGGTAACACACAGAGACGGTGACGAAAATACAAAAGACCATCACGCATGAGAGACTCGAGAAATGCATACTGACTTTTCATGCGAACAAAAGATATTTCATGAATGGGTTCGATGGACCTCGACTCGAGAGTCAAAAGATTTGTTTTGTGTGATTGATCGTATTTGGAATTGGTTATCTTTACTAGGAACATAATCAATCAAACCACCAAATTGCTCACAAGACTGGAGCCATATAGCTTGACGGTGACTCCAAGGTGTCTTCGGTACAGACTGGAGCTAATTGAGGGCTTGATGATCCTTACGAAAAATTAAATCACTATCATGCAAAACATGCTTCTCATACTCTAGAGAGTGCATGGCAAAGAGATGTCCCTTTTCATGCAATGATTGATCCTTTTATGAACTATGTGATTGTGTACTAAAAGATATTATTGGATTGTGTGTTTTATCCCCTTTTAAAACATGAGACATTAATGACACATAAGGGGTACTCTTATGACCGCAAATCATTATGGACGATACACCTTCATGAGAAATACTGAGCGTATTCAATTTCTAACTAACTTGTGCATCAATCTCATAAAAACACTTAATGCCAAAAATCATATCACACCCAGACAAAGGAGGAAAAACAGTCTTGTGGCGACGAAAACATGCCTGCTAAACACAAACTATCACATTAGAACATTCATGCGTGATGGAAGAGTGCATGCCAAGGGAGAATCCAAAAAGCACAATGGGATCCATTGGAATAGCTTCGAAACTTGCGCTCTTTACAAGAGTCACTAATCACATCATGCATACTGCCAGAATCAAACAAAATCACCATGCACTCACCATTCCCATGACCATAACACTTCATGAGAGACTCATCTAGATGATCACGAGAAACTTAGCGCGCACTACTTGGCTCATTCATGACACTAACAGAAGATGTGGATTCTATGGATTCTTTTGTGGGTTCTATGGGTTCTTTCTAAGGATAATCTATTTTCATGTGACCTTTAGTGTGACACTTAAAACACCTTTCTTCCTTTCCATACTCGGTTCGTTCTTCAAGACTTAACCAACCTTCTACTATTCCTAAAGCTGATTTTTCATCAGGTGTCAACTCCGTGGTTTCTTGAGTTTTAGCCTTTCCTTTATTATCACTATTAGGTGAAGAGTTTTGTGCCCTAGGTGTAGTGGACGATTGAGAAGGAGAGGTATTGTGGTTCTTACCATTAGTCTTACCATTCTATGATTCTATTGGTTCTAAGGGGTACTTGACTTATTCTCCTTCGGCTTACCTTTGTTGTGCTTCATTTCCTACGCGAGAGCGATTCTAACGGCATCATTGTAGTCCTTTCGGTCAAAGACTTGCACATCGTATTTGATATACTCGTCCAAAGCAAAGAGGAAAGCCTCTTTGTGATCCTCATCCGACTTAAGCAATTGAGCACCTATCCCATTAATAAAAGATATAACGTGAGTCCCATTTTACTTGAGGCCTCTCCAATCCTCTTTCGACAAATCAAAGTACTCGAGTGGCATAAAACAAGCCTTTAGCTTGTCTTGGCAATTGGCCAAACTATAAGACAGTAGTGTCCGGTCCGCGGCATGCTCAAGATGCTCAATGAACTGTGCCTCTTTCCAAGCTGTATACCAATTAATGGCATCACCCGACACATACATGGCAGCAGTCAAAACTTTATTGTTACCGTTTTTCTTGTTAGTCCCAAAATAAGCATTAAATTGATGCAACCAAGAATAAATCACAGAAGCATCCATCTTGCCATCATACTTACTGAAAGTCAACTTTTCAATGACTGAATTAGTGAAGTCATCGTCTCTACCTGGTCTACGTAATGACTCGCTGGCCTCCTTGAGCGGGTCTCTCTTCGAGGATAGCAATTGCAAGACAAGTCTTGCATGCCTTGGTCTCGTTGCGCCTCACTCTCTAGCTCCATAGCTTCCCTCTTTTCTTCAACAACCATGCATTGAGCTTCGCATCTGTAGCGCGGATAGTGTGTCGTGCTCTCTACAGTGGGTGCTCCTCGGTGCAATGTGCGTGACAATCTCACTAAAACAGACTGAAAACAAAGGAACAAAAGACAACAACTGAGCTCACAGAGACACAACAACAACAAACCACAACATATGACTCGACTATCTCAAAGAATTGATACAGACTCTGGCGTGGCAGCCCACTCAGCTCCAGCCAAGGACTCACAGGTACAATGGGGTGTCGAGGCTCAGATGTGCAGGGATGGTGAAGCCCTACTCTATGTATAGACTCACTACTCGAAACGACAACACTCGACCATATATCTAGAAAATAATCCACCAACGGCTCATAAATGTCAGCCACCTAAACCAATCTCCAAACTGAGTGGTGGTGGTGACCTGGCCACGATGTCCACTAAACCACCACCGTCCGTATCCTGCCACGTGTCACTGCCCAGCCCAGAGAGTCCATTTAGTGTGAACCAGACCAGACCAACTGTACTAACTGTGTGTCCTGTGAAAGTGACACTGTAGCCTGCTACAGGTTGCCCGCCACAAGACCGCTCACCGTCTCGGTGAGAGGGATACTGAAAAACTGTGAAAGAAAACCACTAGGCACCGCATCCGTACATCTTTCGTGAAGCAGGTGTGAGGCCCAACCATGACCTTACATGCCTCAAAAGTGGTGTTAAAAACACTGCACTGCTTGCAAATGCCTTAAGACTTTGAATAGGCAGGAACCCAATATGATTGCATAGTCCAAGAATCCCAATTGGCACAACAAAATGAGGCTCCACAGCAAAGAGGTATGCTCACTAGGTAGGGGTGAGGTAGGGGGGGAGGGGAGACTCGGTAGGGGCGAGGGAGAAAGAGGTGGTTAGGGGGGCTAGATAGGGGCGAGGAAAGAGAGGGGTGGGTAGGGCCGAGTAGTGGGTGGGTATGGGCGAGGGCAAGAGAGGGGGTGGGTAGGGCCAAGTAGCGGGTGGGTAGGGGCGAGGGCAACAGAGGGGGTGGGTAGGGACAAGTAGGCGGTGTGCACGGGCGAGTGTGTGTGAGGGGTTAGGTAGGGGCGAGTAGGGGGAGGGTAGGGAGCGAGGGCAAGAGAGGGGTGGGTAGGGGCGAGGGGGAGTAAGGGTAGGGGCGAGGGGTAAGTGGGTAGGGTCGAGGGGGTGTGAGGGGGAGGGTAAAGGCGAGGGGGAAGTGTGTAAGGGCGAGGGCGAGGGCAAGGGAGGGGGTGGGTAGGCGCAAGGGGTGAGTAGGGGGTAGGGGCGAAGCCTAGATACGTAGGGGGTGGGTAGGGGTGAGGGCTAGGTAGGGGGACAAGGGCTAGGTAGGGGGTGGCTAGGGACGAGGCCTAGGTAGGTAGGGGGTGGATAGGGGCGAGGTGGAAAAGGGTAGGGGCGAGGGCAAGTGGGCAGAGGGCGAGTGAGTGTGAGGGGGAGGGTAGGGTCGAGGGGATAGGAGACAGCAAACATTCATCTTCAATGCAAGGTATAGCCGGAAGAGAGGGGATAGGAGACAACAAACATTCATCTTCAATGCAAGGTATAGCCGGAAGAGTTCGTGTTCCACTGTAGATGAATTCCGTGGTCCGCTAGCTCCGTTGGCTGAAAGAGGAGATGCTACAGAGCTCAGCCAGTGGATGGAGAGCAAGAGGAGGTATCATGAGCAAAACAGCGTCTTTATGTGATCCCTTTTACTAGGCATGACATATTGTACCTTGAGCACGTTTCACTCATGAATGAGCACGAGTGTATGCGGAATATTCATGAAAAGCTGAAAAATATGTATGTAAGAAAGTCACATTCCATGTCTCTTCCTTGCATGACACATTTGTAGAAAGAGCACATGAAAGTATGAGCACCAAGCATGGGCATTTCCGTTGTGAATTGCCACAGTTGATTGATTTAGATCGGAAAGACACTATTCGATCTCATTGTTTGCGTGTGTGTGGTGAACGGTTTGGCACTCCGTCTCTTTGTTCATCTACATTGCATGCACAGTCTTTGAGGAAGACAAGATTTTTTCTAGTCACTTTACATGGAATAGGTATGTTCATGGTTTTGTGTTAGAAATGGTTTCAGGAATTTTCAGCCATGGAGATTCTTGAAGAAGAAAGAAGTATGTCTCTCGACGAAGTTTCGTTTTCGGCGCGGCCCAAAGAAGCAAGCATTGCAGACCTTTATTAAGTTCAAGTACCGCACGACCCACACATCAGTGGGCCAGTGAAGAGTCCCTTCCAGGATTTCGGATGCTATTGGCGATCTCCCTCGACGCCATACAGTTCGGTACGAGTACCTCACTTTCAAAAGGAGGGGATGTCACGTGACACATCCAACCCTATGTGTCCGTGGACAAGCTACAGCAGGACAAGGGTTCATTCAGTCCAGTCAGTCTAGATTTAGAAGTAATCTCGCACTTTTGTGAGTCTATTCGTAGACCGTGCATGCCCAGTCACTTAGTGTAGATGCATATCCTCTGGTTGCACACAGCATGATCGTAAGCATTTCCATCAAAATCCATCAAAATCCTTCAGGGAATTTCCAGTGCATTATCCCTATTTTACCCTTTTTTGACATTTTTCACTTATTATTTTTAAGTGACTTCTGTTGGAAAGTAGGTAGGGCAAATTGAGTAAGTTTGTATATAAGCAAACCTAGACTAGCACTAATTGGCAGAAGAGGCAGCAGGAGACCAAGCTCAACAGGCACTTCTCAACAAGAACCTTGGTGGATGTTCCTCCTCCAAGCAAGATCCCCTTCCTAGCGTTTTGCATCAACATCAGCCATTGGCGTTTTTGCATTAGCAACCGATCGACACACACGAGTACCTAGCGTTTTCTCAAGCAAGCAACATCGCCAAGAAGTCCCAGCATATAGCGTTTCCACATCTCCATCATCGCCCACTTCTAGCCTGGCGTTTTTCAGCAATGAAGCAACAGTAGATTCAGCCCTAAAAGACCTGCAATTTCAGCACAAAGAACATCAGTTTTCAGCCACACAGTAGATGCAGATTTTCAGCCATAAAGACCAGCAAAATCAGCGTTTTCCATATAGCGTTTTCGGCAACAGCAGATTTCAGCCCATAGCGTTTTTGGACAGCAGATAAAAGGTTGCAGATTTCAGCCCTTAGGTCAATCTCGCCATCACCGTCGTAGACGCCGACATAGCCTAGACTTGCATCAGTCACATGCATTCAGTTTGTACCAGTTTGTGCAATCATAAGTAGACCACTCTCGTCGACGAGTGGGGCCTTCGGAGGAGGGTTTTACAACGTCTTGGTGTCGATTTCTCTTCTCTCTCTATCTCTCAGTCTCATTCACTTGCACGCACATTGTCCATTCACTTGTTTGTGATCATTGCACTCTCATTAAGAACGGAAGGCTCTACCTTCCATAAGAACAAAAAGGAACCTTGAGCACAATTCGGAGCACTCATCTTGAGCAAAGTTCAAACATTCATTCCACTGCACCTTACACTGCTTAAAAGAAAGCTTCATCAATATCGGAGAGCAAAGATTTGGATTCCTTCATGGCACTGGAGGATGGCTTGTTAACAACTGAAGGCAGCGTATCCACTGGTGTGAGAACGTGTGGGGGAGTTGAACTTGCTGGAATGCTAAGACCGAGAGCGACTCTCTGGGCCCGGGTGAGGACGCCCAATGGCTCCTCTATCGACTGCGGCGGCTTATTTTGAGGAGTAACCACGTGGGTAGAAGGGGGCAACTGAGAAACGGTGCTAATTGCTATCAAATTGAGCTTGGGAAAGGCAAACTCATTCTGGCTTCGACTTGGGTTCGAAGCCGTGGATGCACGAATTTTAGGGCAATCCTTACTGTAGTGATCCTTCGTTTCGAGGCAATGACGACAAGGAGAGGACCCTTCGGGCAGAGGGAATTTGCTTTGGTAATGACCATATTCCCCGCATCTATAGCACAAAATGGGCCGATTCAATGGGCGAGTCGAAGGGCGAGGTGGTCCTTGCTCCTGGTGCATGGCGTTGGAGGTGGAGGCATAGAAGTTTTGAGTTGATGAGGGAGCATGAATATGATAAAAGCTCTGAGACGGAAAAGTACTTTGCATACCTTGCATACGAGGGGCTGTCAGCAAAGGTGGCATATGGTGTGGATGGCCACGGGGAGAAACCATGTTGGATGCAGGTGCTGGCCCTTGTTGAAGAGTAGGACCAAGACTTTGTTGTATTTGTAGCAATCCCTTGAGGTAGTAACAGTCCTTGTCCTCATGTCCAGATTTTTCACAGAAGTGGCAGTAAACCCGAAGGGGGCATTCCTGTGGAGGGTGCCCTGGAGAGCGGCATGAGCTACACCAAACCGTAGCCTTAGTCTCTTGTTGACACTTGAGCTCTTCTAGCTCGCGCTTGATCTGTTCCAATGCCTCGTGATGTGGAGGCTTCTCCTGTCTAAGAGAGAAGGACCTCTCCTCTTGAAGAGCTCGCTGTAACTCTAGGGCTTCCAGTTCCTTGTGTAAGAAGTTAAAGGATCAGAAGGACTTTCTAAAGACACTGAGGGGATTTCTACCTGAGGATAGTTGGTGAACAGCTTCCTAGCTCCCTCTATCCTAGTAGCAGCCGCGACAAACTCCTCTAGAGTGGCGTCAGGTCGGAGACTCTCTCGGAGTTTTTGCTGGGAAGTTTTTGGAAAAGCCCACTTCTTAACCATAAATTCCCCTGGTTGTTGAGGAAGCTTGGCAACCAGAGACTTGGTTTTAGTTATGAGTTCAGCAAAAGTCTCCTCTGCCTGGAGCACCATAGTGGCCAACTCATCCAAAACCTTCTCCTGGTAGTCACCTACCCTGAATGCTGCACAGAACTGTTGTCGTAAAGCTTTCTAAGTTGCAAAATGGTTCTCTGCAAACTGACTGTAGCATTTATCTGCTAAGCCATCTAAGGTAGATGGCAAGAGTACCAAATAAGCATCTTCCCTATTAAGACCACGACCTCTACAGAGAGACAAACCTCCTTGCATGGTCGTCTACATCTTCTGAGGAGAGTGCTTTGAAGGTAGGGAACTTGATGTTTACCTTGGCCAAAACACTAGCCAACGCCTCCATGGCCCCTTGCTCAGGAGCCCGTTGCTCAATAGCCTGTTGTAGCAGAATAGGTGAGAGCTTTACTGGGGAAGGTGATCTGGAAGATGTGGAACTGGATGGAGGAATGGGTGATGTCGTATGTGGAGGTATGGGTGATGAGGTTGATGGACTTCTACTAGGTACCAAGGGTCGTCTTCTGTTGTAGTACTTCAGAGGACTCAGTAGTGCGCTTTGACGCTCGACTGACTGCCTTGTATGTGTCATGCAGCGACCACCAATCCAACCAAGCTTTGGGCAAGAAAACCTTGAACTGGTTGAAGACTAGTCTAGACTCTACTAGACCAGGCAAGTGACTAGACCCAGGCTGGACCAGGGACGAGGAGGACTAGACCAAGGTCGAGGAGGGACTAGTCCAGAGACGAGGGCTGGTTGGACCAAAGCGAGAGAGGACTAGGGCGAGAGAGGACTAGACCCGTTGGACCAGGGCGGGAGGAGAACAGACCAGCAGACCACACAGTGCAAGGCAAGGTAGGCGAAGCTAGGTAAAAACCACTAGCTTCACTGTTTGTATTCTCAACAAAGAGTGAGACTTCAGTTGAGGTCCCACCGTGATCGCCAAAATGAGAGCA
This sequence comes from Adiantum capillus-veneris, assembly GCF_014529385.1. NCBI lineage: Eukaryota > Viridiplantae > Streptophyta > Polypodiopsida > Polypodiales > Pteridaceae > Adiantum > Adiantum capillus-veneris. The sequence goes on from NW_028221647.1 coordinate 17,788, forward strand.
CCTGTAGCGCGGATAGTGTGTCGTGCTCTCTACAGTGGGTGCTCCTCAGTGCAATGTGCGTGACAATCTCACTCAAAACAGACTAAAAACAAAGAAACAAAAGACAACAACTGAGCTCAGAGAGACACAACAGCAGCAGACCACAACATATGACTCGACTATCTCAAAGAACTGATACAGACTCTGGCGTAGCAGCACACTCAGCTCCAGCCCAGGACTCACAGGTACAATGGGGTGTCGAGGCTCAGATGTGCAGGGATGGTGAAGCCGTGCTCTGTGTATAGACTCGCTACTCGAAACGACGACGTTGGACCATATATCTAGAAGATAATCCACCAACGGCTCATAAATGTCAGCCACCTAAACCAATCTCCAAACTGAGTGGTGATGGTGACCTAGCCACGACGTCCACTAAACCACCACCGTCCTTATCCTGCCACGTGTCACTACCAGCCCAGAGAGTCCGTCCAATGTGAACCAGACCAGACCAATTGTACTACTGTGTGTCCTGTGAAAGTGACATTGTAGCCTGCTACAGCATCCCTGCTCACGCTCTAGCTCCATAGCTACCCTCATTTCTTCAGCCGCTACACATTGAGCTTCACGTTCCCTTTCCACGGCAGCTGCTAAGCCTCTTGTTGTAGCGTCATCTCCATCATAGACTTTACCAAAGCCTCTATAGAATTTGGTGCAATCCGTGGCTAGATGGGGAGGATCTAGAAATGGTCCTCTTGGTGTGGGGACATCTTTCACTCCAATTCCACTTTCATCACCTTTATGCAAAGTATCCATTCCACTTCTGGTGATGACGATGCACTGAGTACTTGGGTACTGGGTACTTGGGTTCTTGGATATTGGGGGTTCTTAGTACTTGCTACTGCTTACAATCTACGTTGAAGAAGGCTTTCCTTTTACACAAGCTCAACTCCTTCCTGCGGGTGCACTTATGCTCACACCAAAGTTGCTTTTTTTACCTCACATCGATTGGCCTGCCGCAATGTACAAGGTCCGCTCTCAATGAGTGGAAAGAGGAATGAGGGGAGACTGGACAAGCCCTTCATGTCCCTCTTTAGAAACACATATTAGAGAGATCGACACGCCGAAGTGGCCTTGGGTTACGTGCAGTCTCAAACAAGCAAAAAAAATTATATGATTCTTTTTATGGCTTAATGGCCCTTAAGAGAGAGACATGAGGACGAGAAAGATTCTCTAATAGAAAATCTTAGAGAGGTTCTTTGGGTTCTTTTCTTGAGTGATGATACCGAACACTACCAAAGAGCTCTGATACCAATGTAACGTGCAGTAGGAGTGATTGATGGTGAATGGTCAAGATGAGTGCTCAGTGCGTTCTCACGGTTCCTTTTACTTCATGAGAGAGTTCTTTTTACTTCATGAGAGATGTGCAAAGACTAGGGAGAATGATACTGTGAATGAAGGTTTTGTGAGTGGAAGAGGGAGAGAAGGAGACCAACATCAGATGGGGGCCCAAACCCCCCTCCAAGGGCCCCCCTCTCTATTGCTAGAGAGGTCTTTGCTTTAGATTGCACTAATGCTCATACAATGGTCCTAGATGCTGCGATATTGATGGAACCTTGTTGTAGATGCTTGGATCTGCGAAGCTAAGGGCTAAAAATGCAAAACGCTAGGGATGTTGAAAGCGCTCTACAAGATCGACGAGGCTATGGACTGATTTGCTATGGCCAACGTCGAGGATGGGCTGAAAACTGAAAACCGTTGGCTGATTTGAGGGTTGAATATGGAAACGCTGGGACTATGGCTAAAATTTGCAACTTCTGAAAACGGTAGGGCTGACAATGGACAGCGATGTAAATATGATACTTTATACTAAAAACGCCGCTGGGTTGAGTATGCTGATGGAAAAACGCCATGGATGCTAATGGCAGTGTAACAGGGAACGGGCGGAACGCGGCCCAAACGGCGTTCCGGACGAGTCGTCGGGAAGGGAATGCCATTCCGCAACGAGGTGTTCCAAAACAGAGAGGGGGGGGGGGGGGGGGGGGGGTAAAACAGCAGAACGCGGGGTGGAACGGGCAAAAGTAGGCATTTGCGGGCAGATTTGGGGGACATATTTGGGGCAGTTTGAGGGCACGTTTGGGGACAGTTTTGAGGTTTTAGGAGTTGATTTGGGAATAAGCTGAATGGAGGCAATTCAAGCCTTACTTTAGTCAACCGTTCCGGCCCTCCCTGCTCCTCCCCGTTCCCGTCCCGTTTCGGATCCTCCCGTTCTTGTTCCGGTAACTTTGGCTAATGGTACTGCTTGCAAAAACGCTAGTGCATGGTGCTACTGGTGCTTGTACTACAAGTACCGATCTTATGCTTGAGAAGTAACCCTTAGGGTCACTTGTATAGGGAAAGAAAGTTGGGTCAGGCAATGCAACTAAAAACCAGCCATTCTTAAAATGTTACTTATTAATGAGTTAATAAACTCACTTATTAGAGATGCTTCACATGCACATAAATACCTAGGCTGGTTACTAATGCAAATGTATGGGAACACTCCCCAGTGCCTACACGTAGCAGAACTAGCTATACTCATGTTCAATTAGAGGTTATGCAACTAATCTGAAGTGCCTGGATATGCACGTTCTGCATACAGGCTCAGAAGGGTACCAAAACACTTCCTAGATGTCCTAAACCCTAGAAATAGGAGTTAACTTGTCCACACGCACGTAGGGTTAGATGTGCACATGACAAGCCATAAGATCGATCATAGGAGCCTGTTGGACTACAAGCAGTTGCACCCTGCTCTCTACAAACTGGCCCTATATGAAAGTAGTGGCCACCTGCTAAGCTGCAGATGGAAGCACCTGTCCGTATTCGTACTGAGGCCGCCCCAATGACGCAACCATGGCGATGTGTACTAGCAACTCCCTCAAAAAAGACTCTGTGTTGGTTGCATCTGTGTCAAGAGGGTGGGCTGTTGAATCCCCTAGGCATGATTGTCGAATTGCTAGATCTAGCTCATCCCATAAACTATGTAATAAAAGGGTACCAGAACACTTCCTAGATGTCCTAAACCCTAGAAATAGGAGTTAGCTTGTCCACATGCACGTAGGGTTAGATGTGCATGTGACAAGCCATAAGATCGATTGTAGGAGCCTGTTGGACTACAAGCGGCTGCACCCTGCTCTCTACAAACTGGCCCTCTGTGAAAGTAGTGGCCACCTACTAAGTTGCAAGTGGAAGCAGCTGTCCGTAATCGTATTGAGGCCGCCCCAATGACGCGACCATGGCGATGTGCACTAGCAACTCCCTCAAAAAAGACTCTCTATGTTGGTTGCATCTGTGTCAGGAGGGTGGGCTGCTGAAACCCCTAGGGATGATAGTCGAATTGCTAGATCTAGCTCATCCCATAAACTATGTAGAATGATAGCTGAATCTATCTCCGAAGCTTGTACAGAAACAGCAAGGTGCGCCAGAGTAGATAGGATGGCACACTGGATAGGGGTAGACAGGATGGCACGCTCATTTGGGGGGAGGCGGCGGGGGGGGGGGGGGGGAGGCAAGGGGTTTAGGGTTGCTAGGGGTGAGGGTATGGGTAGACAGTGCGAGAGAGAGGGGGTGGGTAGGGGCGAGGGGGAAGGGTGGGTAGGGACGAGAGAGAGATGGATAGGGGTGAGGGATGGGGGTGGGTAAGGGGGGGCGAGAGAGAGAGAGAGAGAGAGAGAGAGAGAGAGAGAGAGGGACGGGGAGGGGGGGGGGGATATAGGGGCGAGGTAGAGAGTTGTGGGTAGGGACGAGAGGATGGAGACAGACAACGGGGAAAGGGTTATCCACCTGTCAAAATAGCTTGCTGATGACGTATTCTCAGGTACTGCAATTGTTTGCTTTTGTAGTGAGAATTGTTTACTGCCTCTGTCACTTAACTCTGCAAATTGTGAAATGGAGCGTTGAATGGTAATTACGATATCTGAAGTTTCCCTTCCTATAGCTTGAATTTTTGTAGAGCTTCTATTTCTCAAGAGTGCCAATTCTTCTGCAGGAGAAAGTTGTACAATATATATGTTGACAACAGAGAATGTAAGCACAGCCAATAAAGTGTACACATAAGATATATAACCATCTTAGGTGATATAACCTTGATGTTAGCCTAGGAATCTTGTAGCTTTTCAATTAGCTACAAGGTACTTCAAAAACCTTGTAGGGTTCTATTAAAAAATCCACACAGCATCTAGTGGATGAAGCTTAAGCTAACCTGTTCCATGATTTGACAGGAACATGTGTTCAGTGGCCCTTGCAAGAAATCCCCTATGCACATTCCAGACAGAAGGATCTATGAGCTGTACAACAAGCCAATCTCTTTCAAAATCATTAGTTCTTGACTCTTCGGTCAATTTGAAAGAGCCTAATCATATCTTCTGAAAAGCGTTAAATGCAAACCAGGGAGCATAGAAAAGCTGTTGTGCTCAAACCTTGGTAGCAAAAAAAGCCAGTTTTAATCACTCTGAGATCTAGAGGGGAGGTTGGCAAGACCCAAGGAACATCATAAGAGATAAGAGGCTACAATTTAACAAGTGATGAGGCTCAATTGCTCAGAAGGGGAAGAATTATTTTTGGGGGAGGTTAACCTAGAGTTTCGTGTGCCCAAAAACTAAGGTACTATGCATAATTGTACAGTACGTCACTGGAATTAAGAGTGCGAGAATGAAGTCGCTTTTTCAAACAAGATCATTAAGTAAAGGAAGAGGTTCGCAAATACAAGAAACTCAATTGACAACTCAAAAATGACAGATCCATAGCATAGCATAGAAAAGGACTGGTCAACATAGCGGGAAAAGAACCAGATGGACAACAGGCTACAGAAGAGGCTTACGAAGATGGAAAACATCCCGCATAATTTGAAAGCTCGAAACCAAGGGGATTTGCAAAACCTATAAGAATTCTCCAAGGGATTGCTAATAGCACTTCAGTCAGGATCCACTTACCAATGGCAGACGATGCCAAAGGTAGTGAGTTACACCACACCTTCAAGTAAAATCTTTTGCACTCTATATGGCCCTTGCCAAACACGAACGGCTTCTTTGCTTTTTCTGGTAACGAGCTTGATAGAGTAGCACCAGGGACCCTTGTACTAGCTTGGAGAGTTGTTAGGTCCAACGGCATGATTGTTTGCGCTTTGCTCAAGATGAGTGCTCCGAACTGTGCTCAAGGCTCCTTTTCGTTCTTATGGAAGGGAGAGCCTTCCGTTCATAATGGAAAGTGATATGATCACAAACAAAGTGAATGGACACTGTGCGTGCAAGAGTATGAGACTGAGAGATAGAGAGAGAAGAGAGATACAACACCAGAGACGACGTAAAACCCTCCTCCGAAGGCCCCACTCTCCTCGGTGAGAGTGGTCTACTTTATTGATTGCACAAAGTGGTACAATGCGTATGCAATGGACTGATGCAACTTGGACTATGCCGATGACGACGACGCTCATGATGACGACAACTTAGGCCTAAAATCTGTGGTCTTCTATCTGCTGAATTTCGGGGCTGTTTCGGTGGCTGAAAATGACTGTTTTACTGCTGTTTTTATGGCTGAAAATGGGGGTTCTTCTGCAACCAATGGAGCTGAATCTGCTCCCTTCTATGCATGCTGAAAACGCTAAGTCTTCTGCTGCAAATTGGGCTGAAAAACCAAAACGCTGGCTGCCCTTCCTAGCTTTAGTGAATTCCTGATGGTTCCCGAGTCCTGGCGATGATGCACAGATGAAAACGCTAGGGCTCTGTGTTGATGATGACACATGCAATGCTGATACGCCGGATCTTCGGGAAGTACTGCTGGGAAAACCAAAAACGCTAGCCACCGGGGGAGGTAGCGCCAAGGTTGGGAGTGTTCTGCGGGTTCTGCTGAGAAGTTGCCTGTTAAGCGGGGAGCTCCTGCTGCCTCTTCTGCCATTGAGTGCTAACTTAGGTTTGCTTATATATTTCCTTAGCAAAATTGCCCTACCTACTTTTGTTGGAAAGTCACTTAAAAATAATCAGTGAAAATATCAAAAATAGAGAAAATAGGCTAAATGCATTGGAAAATTCCCTGACTGAATCTGATGGATTCTGAAGGGAATACTGATGATCATGCTGTGTGCAACCAGAGGATATGCATCTACGCTAAGTGACTAGGCATGCACGGTCTACGAATAGACTCACAAAAGTGCCAGATCACTTCTAATCTAGACTGACTGGATTGACTGAACCCTGATCATGTTGTAGCTTGTCCACGGACACATAGGGTTGGATGTGTCACGTGACATCCCCTCCTTTTCAAAGTGAGGTACTGGTACCGAACTGTATGGCATGGAGGGAGATCGCCAATAGCATCCGGAATCCTAGAAGGCACTCTTCGCCGGCCCACTCTGATGTGTGGGTCGTGCGGTACTTGAACTTCATAAAGGTCTGCAACGCTTGCTTCTTTGGGCAGAGACGAAAGCGACACAAAGTCTTCTGTGGCTCCTTCGATGCTTCAACTTCGTCTAGAGTCGTGCTTCCTTCTTCTTCAAGAATCTCCATGGCTGAAAATTCTTGAAACCACTTCCAACACAAAAACATGAACATACCCATTTAATGTAAAGTGAGTGGAAAAAATCACGTCCTCCTCAAAGACTGTGCATGCAATGTAGATGAACAAAGAGACGGAGTGCCAAACCGTTCACCACACACACGCAAACAATAAGATCGAGTCTAGTCTTTCTGATCTAAAGCAATCAATTGTGGCAATGCACAAGGGAAATGCCCATGCTTGGTGCTCATACTTCCATGTGTTCTTTCGGAAACTGTGTCATGCCAAGGAAGAGACATAGAATGTGACATCCGGACATTACATACTTTTCAGCTTTTCATGAAAATTCCGCATACATTCGTGCTCATTCATGAGCGAAACATGCTCAACATACAATATGTCATGCCTAGGAATAGGGATCACATAATGATGCTGACTAAAATACAAGAAACGATCACGAATGAAACACTCGAACAATGCGTGCGTATCAATCATGAGTGTATCAACATACAATATGTCATGCCTAGGAAAAGGGATCACATAATGATGCTGACTAAAATACAAGAAAGGATCACGAATGAAACACTCGAACAATGCGTGCGTATCAATCATGCGAACACATAATGCTTCCTGTGAGGGTTCTTTGGACCTAGGCCTGAGAGCCAAGATCGGTTCTTCCTAAATGATCAAAGCGTCCTGTGGGGGTTCTTTGGACCTCGACTCGAAAGCCAAGATCGGTTCTTCGTGATTGATCGAATCTACAACGAGGTTAGCCTCTCTAGAAAAAGCATCCACTAACACATCATCCTTGTGAACAATCACATCATCTTCATGCAACTCATCATGCTCGTGAGAAATCACATCTTGATCATGCAAATCATCATGCTTAGCAATATCATTCAAATCATCATGCTTGTCATTCAAATCATCATGCTGATCATCATGCAAATCATTGTGCTTATCATTGTCAATCAAAACATCATCATGCTTCACACAATCATGCAAATCCTGTGTATCATGCTTTGGAGAAGAAGAGACTAAGAGAGTCTCCTTTTCCCGATCCTACTGCATCTGTGCTTGCATTCGAGAAAAGAGTCGCAACATCTCTTGCCTTCTTGCTTTGCTCTCATGATGAATGCCTGTCATTCTCTCTGTGTAGTTACGCTCTATGGCTTCCATTCTTTCTTTGTGTTCACGCTCTATTTCTGCTTTTCTTTCCTGGTCCAACTCCTCCATAAGAGCTAGCGCAATCCTTGTCGTAGATGGGAAAGGGGGAGGGTCGGAAAAACCTCCTCGTGGGAAAATTCTTCTTCACCTCTCTCATGCTCATCACCTGTAACCGAAGTATCCATTCCGCTTCGACTGATGACCATTCTGAAGTCGTGGGTTCTTGTGGTCTTGGGTTCTTAAGTTCACGAGGGACTTGCTTTCTTGCGGGTCTTGGGTTCTTAAGGTTCTTGAGGTTCTTGAAATTTTCTTTCGCTTGCAAACCGTGTTTGAGAAGGATCTTCTCTTCACCCGAGTTCTACTCCTTTCTGCGGGCGCACCCCTTGGCAGCCTTGCGCTCACACCAAGGTTGCCTTCTCCCACCTCACATCGATTGGCCGGCCACTAAGTGCACAGTCCGCTCTCAATGAGTGAAGGAGACAAAAGGGGACGCTGGACAAGCCCTTCTTTCTTGGGATTCCTGTCACTCTTCAAAAAACACGACTAGGAATCGACAAGCCCAAGCGAACTTGGGTTCGTGCAACCGCAACAAGCAAAAAAAAATCTTGTGATTCTTGTGGTTCTTTCCTTGAGTGATACAGAACACTGCCAAAGCTCTGATACCAATGTTAGGTGCAGCGGAATGATTGTTTGCGGTTTGCTCAAGATGAGTGCTCCGAACTATGCTCAAGGTTCCTTTTAGTTCTGATGAAGAGAGAGCCTTCCTTTCTTAATGGAAAGTGCTATGATCACAAACAAAGTGAATGGACACTGTGCGTGCAAGTGCATGAGACTGAGAGATAGAGAGAGAAGAGAGATACGACACCAAAGACGTTGTAAAACCCTCCTCCGAAGGCCCCACTCTCGTCGGCGAGAGTAGTCTACTTTATTGATTGCACAAAGTGGTACAATGCGTATGCAATGGACTGATGCAACTTGGACTATGCCGATGACGACGACGCTCATGATGATGACGACTTAGGCTTGAAATCTGTGGTCTTCTATCTGCTGAATTTCGGGGCTGTTTCGGTGGCTAAAATGACTCTTTTACTGCTGTTTTTATGGCTGAAAATGGGAGTTCTTCTGCAACCAATGGAGCTGAATCTCCTACCTTCTATGCATGCTGAAAACGCTGAGTCCTCTGCTGCAAAATGGGCTGAAAAACCAAAACGCTGGCTGCCCTTCCTAGCTTTAGTGAATTCCTGATGGTTCTCGAGTCCTGGCGATGATGCACAGATGAAAACGCTAGGGCTCTGTGTTGATGATGACACATGCAATGCTGATACGCCGGATCTTCGGGAAGTACTGCTGGGAAAACCAAAAACGCTAGCCACAGGGGGGAGGTAGCGCCAAGGTTGGGGGTGTTCTGCGGGTTCTCCTGAGAAGTTGCCTGTTGAGCGGGGAGCTCCTGCTGCCTCTTCTGCCATTGAGTGCTAACTTAGGTTTGCTTATATATTTCCTTAGCAAAATTGCCCTACCTACTTTTGTTGGAAAGTCACTTAAAAATAATAAGTGAAAATATCAAAAATAGGGAAAATAGGCTAAATGCACTGGAAAATTCCCTGACTGAATCTGATGGATTCTGAAGGGAATACTGATGATCATGTTGTGTGCAACCACAGGATATGCATCTACGCTAAGTAACTGGGCATGCACGGTCTACGAATAGACTCACAAAAGTGCCAGATCACTTCTAATCTAGACTGACTGGACCGACTGAACCCTGATCATACTGTAGCTTGTCCACGGACACATAGGGTTGGATGTCATAGTAACAGGGAATTGCCGTTTTCAGGTCTCCGTTCCCCGTACCCATTCCAAGTGAATCCCCGTTCCATGTTTGGAACGTGAGTACTCGTAACAGGGAATGGCATTTTGTTGCATATTCCCGTTCCGCGTTCCCGTTCCGGTTTCACGTTCCTGGTAACTACGTTGGATGTGTCACGTGACATCCCCTCCTTTTCAAAGTGAGGTACTGGTACCGAACTTTATGGCGTCGAGGGAGATGGCCAATAGCATCCGGAATCCTAGAAGGGACTCTTCGCCGGCCCACTCTGATGTGTGGGTCGTGCAGTACTTGAACTTCATAAAGGTCTGCAACGCTTGCTTCTTTGGGCCGAGACGAAAGCGACACAAATTCTTCTGTGGCTCCTTCGATGCTTCAACTTCGTCTAGAGTCGTGCTTCCTTCTTCTTCAAGAATCTCCATGGCTGAAAATTCCTGAAACCACTTCCAACGCATAAAAAATGAACATACCCATTCCATGTAAGCTGAGTGGAAAAAATCTCGTCTTCCTCAAAGACTGTGCATGCAATGTAGATGAACAAAGAGACGGAGTGCCAAACCGTTCACCACACACAGGCAAACAATGAGATCGAATCTTGTCTTTCTGATCTAAAGCAATCAACTGTGGCAATTCACAAGGGAAATGCCCATGCTTGGTGCTCATACTTCCATGTGTTCTTTCGGAAACTGTGTCATGCCAAGGAAGAGACATAGAATGTGGCTTCCTGACATACATACTTTTCAGCTTTTCATGAAAATTCCGCATACATTCGTGCTCATTCATGAGTGAAACGTGCTCAACATACAATATGTCATGCCTAGGAAAAGGGATCACATAATGATGCTGACTAAAATACAGGAAACGATCACGAATGAAACACTCGAACAATGCATGCATATCAATCATACGAACACATAATACTTCCTGTGAGGGTTCTTTGGACCTAGGCTCGAGAGCCAAGATCGGTTCTTCCTGAATGATCGAATCGTCCTGTGGGGGTTCTTTGGACCTCGACTCGAAAGCCAAGATCGGTTCTTCGTGATTGATCGAATCTACAACGAGGTTAGCTTCGCTAGAAGAAGCATCCACTAACACATCATCCTTGTGAACAATCACATCATCTTCATGCAACTCATCATGCTCGTGAGAAATCGCATCTTGATCATGCAACTCATCATGCTCGTGAGAAATCACATCTTGATCATACAAATCATCATGCTTGTCATTGTCATCCAAATCATCATGCTTAGCAATATCATTCAAATCATCATGCTTGTCATTCAAATCATCATGCTTATCATCATGCAAATCATTGTGCTTATCATTGTCAATCAAAACATCATCATGCTTCACCCAATCATGCAAATCCTGTGTATCATGCTTTGGAGAAGAAGAGACTGAGAGAGTCTCCTTTTCCCGATCTTGTTGCATCTGTGTCTGCATTCGAGAAAAGAGTCGCAACATCTCTTGCCTTATTGTTTTGTTCTCGCGATCAATGGCTGCCATTTTTTCTGTGTAGTTATGCTCTATGGCTTCCATTCTTTCTTTGTGTTCACGCTCTATTTCTGCTTTTCTTTCCTGGTCCAACTCCTCCATAGGAGTTAGCCCAATTCTTGTCGTAGATGGGAAAGGGGGAGGGTAGGAAAAACCTCCTGGTGGGGAAAATTCTTCTTCACCTGTCTCATGCTCATCACCTGTGAGAGAAGTATCCATTCCGCTTCGAGTGATGACCATTCTGAAGTCGTGGGCTCTTGTGGGTTCTTGTGGTCTTGGGTTCTTAAGTTCACGAGGAACTTGGGTTCTTGCGGGTCTTGGGTTCTTGAGGTTCTTGAGGTTTTCTTTCGCTTGCAAGCCGTGTTTGAGAAGGATCTTCTCTTCACCCGAGTTCTACTCCTTTCCGCAGGCGCACCCCTTGGCGGCCTTGCGCTCACACCAAAGTTGCTTTTTCCCACCTCACGTCGATTGGCCGGCCACTAGGTACACGGTCTGCTCTCAATGAGTGAAAAGAGACACAAGGGGAAGTTGGACAAGCCCTTCTTTCTTGGGATTCCTGTCACTCTTCAAAAAACACGATTAGGAATCGACACGCCCAAGCGAACTTGGGTTTGTGCGACCGCAACAAGCAAAAAAAAAATCTTGTGATTCTTGTGGTTCTTTCCTTGAGTGATACAGAACATTGCCAAAGCTCTGATACCAATGTTAGGTGCAACGGAATGATTGTTTGCGGTTTGCTCAAGATGAGTGCTCCGAACTGTGCTCAAGGTTCCTTTTAGTTCTTATGGAAAGGAGAGCCTTCCGTTCTTAATGAAAAGTGCTATGATCACAAACAAAGTGAATGGACACTGTGCGTGCAAATGTATGAGACTGAGAGATAGAGAGAGAAGAGAGATACGACACCAAACAAAGTGAATGGACACTGTGCGTGCAAATGTATGAGACTGAGAGATAGAGAGAGAAGAGAGATACAACACCAAAGACGTTGTAAAACCCTCCTCCGAAGGCCCCACTCTCGTCGGCGAGAGTGGTCTACTTTATTGATTGCACAAAGTGGTACAATGCGTATGCAATGGACTGATGCAACTTGGACTATGCCGATGACGACGACGCTGATGATGACGACGACTTCGGGCTGAAATCTGTGGTATTCTATCTGCTGAATTTCGGGGCTGTTTCGGTGGCTGAAAATGACTGTTTTACTGCTGTTTTTATGGCTGAAAATGGGGGTTCTTCTGCAACCAATGGAGTTGAATCTCCTACCTTCTATGCATGCTGAAAACGCTGAGTCTTCTGCTGCAAATTGGGCTGAAAACCAAAAACGCTGGCTGCCCTTCCTAGCGTTAGTGAATTCCTGATGGTTCTGGAGTGCTGGCGATGATGCACAGATGAAAACGCTAGGGCTCTGTGTTGATGGCGACACATGCAATGCTGATACGCCGGATCTTGGGGAAGTACTGCTGGGAAAACCAAAAACGCTAGCCACCGGGGGGAGGTAGCGCCAAGGTTGGGGGTGTTCTGCGGGTTCTGCTGAGAAGTTGCCTGTTGAGCGGGGAGCTCCTGCTGCCTCTTCTGCCATTGAGTGCTAACTTAGGTTTTCTTATATATTTCCTTAGCAAAATTGCCCTACCTACTTTTGTTGGAAAGTCACTTAAAAATAATCAATGAAAATATCAAAAATAGAGAAAATAGGCTAAATGCATTGGAAAATTCCCTAGCTGAATCTGATGGATTCTGAAGGGAATACTGATGATCATGCTGTGTGCAACCAGAGGATATGCGTCTACGCTAAGTGACTGGGCATGCACGGTCTACGAATAGACTCACAAAAGTGCCAGATCACTGCTAATCTAGACTGAGTGGACTGACTGAACCCTGATCATGGTGTAGCTTAACCTCGGACACATAGGGTTGGATGTGTCACGTGACAAGAGCGTTTGAACCCTAACACTCTTCTTTCTTCCGACAAACGAGAGAAATGGGTAGAGGCACCTACATGAAAGCTGCCCACCTAGATGATCCAGAGTTGAATTCGCATAGAGCAATGGCTTCTAAGCCGAAAGCCAGTTGAAAGGGGGTGTGGTTAGTCGTTGCTTGGAATGAAGTGTGATATGCCTAGAGGGTGCGAAGCATTGCCCGAACCCATGAAGTGGGATGCAAATTGCACGCTTTTCAGACGAGTGCAATTAGAACCTTGTTAGTGCTCTTTGCTTGCCCATTGGCTCTGGGGTAGTATGACCAAGAGTTGTTATGGAAGATCTTGTAGTTTGCTAGCAATGTCGAGATCAGCTCGTTGACAAAGTGACTACCTCGATCACTGGTGATCTCAAGGTGATACCCAAACTTGCAAATTATATTCTCATACAAGAACTTTGCCACAGTCTTACCTGCGCAGTCACAGGTGGCCGGTACCTCTCCCCATTTCATAGCATAATCTATAGCGACTAGAAGACACTTGCAATTTCTTGGTTGGTTGAGCTGGGGGAGAAATTGGACCAACAAAGTCTAAACCCCATCATTCAAAGGGCAACCATGACATTAAAATCTGTAAAGGAAGGTTGGACTGCCTACTGGGTTTAGGTGCTCAACGCTGACAGACAGCACAAACCTTCACACGGGCAATTGCATCCCTAAACACATAGGGCCACGATAAACCACAGTAAATCATTCTTTGTGGTGTGATGTGACCACGGTAATGGCCACCAGTGGGACCACTATAGGCATCTTCCAAAATATGCTCTACTTCATGAAGGGAGACAAATCTACGCAACACACCATCTGGTCCAGACTTGTAGAGTTAATCTCCAATTAGAGTAAATGGTCTAGACTTCAGCAATAACCTTCTTTTCTACAAACGAGAGGCATTCTCTGGATATAAGCCAATGAACAGCAAATGCAACAAATCGCCATACCATTTGTTCAACAAAGTATGGGCCAACCATGGCAGTAGTGATGAAATAAACCCACCACGGCACCAGTGATGAACTAAACCATCGGTCTGCGTGTCACCAAAATAACAAAACCCTTTTTTTTTATGTAGAGTAAAACATAAGTGCACAAATATAGTGCAAAAACCACAACAAAGAACAATACTCCGTATGCAGACAAAATATATTCCGACAAAGTGCAGTCCTTTATCAATGTGCGACAGTATATGTTATCAACAAAATCAAGCAAGGTAACCATAGACCTATGATGGAAGCTCCACAGGCTCCATGTAAACTTAGTAAGCGGCAACAGATTCACTTCCACAAATCAAAACCAAGGCTAAGTGAGGGGCAAAAAGCACCCTCACCTCTTTATAGCAGTTTTGGCGAGGTCGAGGCATCATGACATGCTCCAAGCAATAACTCCCACCACGATCTGAATGATTTGCCGGTGCGCTATACCAAGTGTGAAGCAAATGCGGCCGCCTCAGTGAAGATTATGATAGTCTAGGTTTTTGTGCAAGTGGTTGCGACGCCCTAGTGCAAGCAATGCGGCAGAGGGGGAGAAGGTGAGAGGGAAAGAGGGCTGTAAGGGCGTGAAGAGGTCCTCGATAGGACGAGAAGAGTAAAGGAGAATTAAATTGCCATGTTTAACCATTTCAAGGTCTTTTACCATGCGCCCATTCAAGGGTATACTTCCACGAGGAGAAGAAAATAAGAGGCATCCATATATATAGCAACAATCTAGCTACGCAATGGGGTAAAAAAACCCCCCTTTTTTTTAAAAAAGAAATATGCAGTGTTCTTGCCATATAAGGCTCGAATGAAGGTAAGACAGTAAAAGAGTGCTCTTGGTGCAGGAAAACCATAAGTTGATCAGGGCTTGTTTTTTAGGGGAACGGTGGACATGCTTTTACTAATCAAAGCATGTAGTAGTACCTACGTGTGTGTGTGCGTGTGTGTGTGTGTGTGCCCGCCCTATCCCAGGCACCATACACAATTGGTCGGCAGTAGGCCCATTTGTATGGGCCTACTGCCTAATTAAAGAAATGAGATTAGTGCGATTAAATTTCAAGCCATCCCAACAATTATGTCAAATAGCCTTTGTCTAATGTCTTCCCAAGCTGTGAAGTAGTTAATAGAAGAATAAAGGATCATGTAAAGAAGACTTATACATGTCTTCAGAGCCGCTTTATGTGGTTGGTTACTCCTTTTTCCGACAAATTCAATGGAAGAGATTTTAAGTTGGTCTCTTTTCCAGATGAATCGGTAGTCATAGTTACCATTACACGGATTGTGACACGAAATTAAGAGGGATTTCTTGGGGTGGAACTCCGCCACTCCCGTCTCGTGTGTCGTCTATCTCCTTCAATTCAGTTCAGTTATTTGAAGTGCTTAAAGTTGTTCAATATGTTCTTTTCCGTTGGCACGTGGTGCCCCTCTCCTGTCACACCAAACCATAGGCTTAGACTCCCGCTAAGCCCGAGCTCTTCTAGCTCTTTTGATTTGATCCAAAGCTTCTTGATGTGGGGACTTTTCTTGTCGAAGAGAGAGGCACCTCTCCTCTTGAAGAGCTCGTTGTAATTTAATTGCTTCAAGTTCCCTGCAAATAGAGATCAAGGGGTCAAAAGGCACTTTCCATGAGAACTGAGGCGGTCTTTACTTAAGGGGGGTCCTTGAATAACCGCCTTGCTCCCTCTAACCTCGTAGCCGCCGCAACAAACTCCTCTAGAGTGGCGTCAAATCAAAGAGTCTCCCGTAGCTTATGTTTAGACGTCTTGGAAAGTGCCTTCTCCACCTACTTCTTGACCATGAATCCCCCAGGTTGCTGGGGAAGCTTGGTGACCTTCTTGTCATGAGTTCTACAAAAGTCTCATATGGTTGGAGCACTAAGATTTCCAACTCATCCAAAACCTTCTCTTAAAAGTCACCTGGTCTGTAAGCTTCACAAAACTGTCGCCTTAGTGTTGCCCAAGACATAAAGTGGTTCTCTGCAAATTGGTTGTACCATTTGTCTGCTAAGCCATCCAAGGTGGACGAAACGAGCACTAGGAAGGCATCTTCTCTGTTTAGGCCCCAACCTCTGCAGCGGGATACAAATCTCCTAGCGTGGTCGTGTGCATCCTATGTGGAGAGTCCCTTGAGAGTCAGAAACTTTATATTCACCTTAGACAGAATGCTTGTCAACTCCTCCATCGCTACTTTCTCAGGAGCCTGTAGTAACACAATTGGTGTAAAGTGTACTGACCGGTGTGGTGAGTGTCACAAGACAAGCACCACGTGCCAATGGAAAAGAACAAACTGAACAGACTTTTAGCACTTCAATGACAATTGAACTGAGAGAGAGAGAGAGAGACGACACGCGACACGGAGTGGCGGAATTCCACCCCAGAGAGTATTGGCCCCAAACCTTGGCGCCCCTTTCAGTATTTCTTTATATTGCATCAACACTATACAAGCCGGTACTCGAGACTGTGCACCTTCTCCAAGAAGCATGCCAAAGAATGAGCCCTTAGCACATATTTAAAGGCCCTTTCGCCTATGAAAAGCAGTTTACATGAAAAGCCTCCAAACTCAAAAGCTTCTCGTCCAAAAGCAATGCCAAAAAACTACCAGCGTAAATCACGGAATTCCGTACAACTGCCACGTCAACAGTCAACGCAAAACGCGGAAATCCGTACAGTGCCACCTCATCATGTCAGCCCAATTCACCGGATTCCATAGTCTGCCACGTCAGCAAGGCAACGCGAAATCCGGGTTCATCTGCTTCTGCCTCTTCACTTAGGGTTTAGGCCCCTCGGCTGGCATCTGTAAGTTGGCTCCATTCTGAACTCCACCATTGCATAGCATTATCTTTAAGAAATCCTGCTGCTAGAGAAATCTTGGATTCTTATGTATAGTTCCCCAAAGCATAGATGTTGTCGAATTGCTGTAGGAACTGCAATGCTTTCTTACAATCCTTCACCCCAGAAAAAGTGGAAAATTTGTCGTGCCGCCGTCTTTGAAATCTTTGGGTTGGTTAGGCGCATATCTCGGGTATGGATAATAAGGGTATCCATATAGGCTCCAACCATTGTAGCCTGGTGGCAGTGGTGGTGGTGGAGGTGGGGGCAATGGCGATGGCAAAGGCAGTTGCACTGGATCAAGGTCAGATGGCTGCACAATATTCCTGAAAACTCCCCCGATCGGAAAAGACGGCTAAGAAGTTTGCCAGTTGGAAGCTCTCGTACTTTCTGGTGGTAGAGGAGGAGGTATCACCTGGGGCATCAGAAGGGGTTACATGTAGTTCAAAAATTGTTGAAAACTTTGCAGCATCGAAAGATTCTGTTGAGGATGCCGTGAAAGAATGTCGTGGAGTGCGTTGAGCAGAAACTGCAAATATTCTGTTGAATCCATGTCTTGGGTTCTTTATGGCTTATGTCGTGTAAGACAAAGCAATAAGATGGGAGCGCGCCCGATGTGCGATGAAGTAAGAGTGGGAGTGGCTAATAAGTCCGGGGTCGGGGCCCAAAGAAACTTCAAGTAAAATTCCAATAGCTTTGTCTACTCTTTTGTAGGACCGGTATGCTTTCAGAAAAGCACACGCCTGATGCTCTGAAACCACCGTCACAAGACACGCACCACGTGTCAATAGGAAAGAACAGACTGAACAGACTTTTTTCAATAACAACTGAACTGAGAGAGAGAGAGAGAGAGAGAGAGAGAGAGAGAGAGAGAGACGACACGCGACACGAAGTGGCAGAATTCCACCCCAGAGAGTATTGGCCCCAAACCTTGGCGCCCCTTTCGGTATTTCTTTATATTGCATCAACACTGTACAAGCCGGTACTCCAGACTCTACACCTTCTCCAGGAAGCATGCCAGAGAATGAGCCCTTAGCACATATTTCAAGGCCCTTGGCCTATGAAAAGCAGTTTACATGAAAAGCCTTCAAACTCAAAAGCTTATGGTCCAAAAGCAATGCCAAAAAGCTGCCAGCGTAAATCACGGAATTCTGTACAACTGCCACGTCAACAGTCAATGCAAAACGCGGAAACTCGTACAATGCCACGTCATCATGTCAGTGCAATTCACGGGATTCTGTAGAGTCTGCCACATCAGCAAGGCAGCGCAAAATCCGGGTTCATCTGCTTCTGCCTCTTCACTTAGGGTTTAGGCCCCTCGGCCGGCATTTGTAAGTTGGCTCCATTCTTCAGGGCTTTGACATATCAGCAGTTTGTGACAGTGAGGAGCTGGTTGAGGGCGATACCTGAGAGGGAAGAGGTAGCAGGGGTGGAGGACTTCTATTCGGCACGAAAGGTTGGCGCTTTTTGTGATAGTATTGCAAGGGGCTCCATATTGGGCCTTGTTGATCTTTAGACTATCTTGTATGTGCCATGCAGTAGCAACAGGCCCCCCAAGCTCTAGGCATGAAGACCCTTGAAATTGTTGGACAGTCTAGACCCACGAACCAAACTCGACTAGACCACTCCAGCTAGACACGGGCGCTAGACCAAGCTGGACGAAGGTGAAGGTGGACCAGACCAGGCTAGCTCAGACGAATCCAGACCAACAGGCTAGGCCGTGCGAGAGACTAAACCGCTAGCTTCTCAACCATGTACCCTTCACGGAGTAAGACTCGAGTTGAGGTCCCATGAGGCATGCCAAAAATGAGAGCACCTATAGTAGGAAAAGTGTGGCGTGCTCTTTACTGCGGGTGCTCCTTAGTGCAATATGCATGAAACCTCACTCCAACAGAATGAATACACTGTAGAGCAATGGAACAAGCAAAGTCAAAAGGACACAACAGCAGACTCATAACTCAATGGAACTCAACTGACTCATGGAATCGGTATAGACTCTGGCTGGCAGCACACTCAGCTCCAAGCCTCACAGGTAAAATGGGGTGTTGAGGCTCCAACTGTGCGCGGAAAGTGTATATGTGCAGTGCTAGACTGAACACAAGACACAAGACTCTAGACTCATAGAAAGTATGATATTTGACGACTAGAACCAGCTGAGCATATATACAACCGTAAAAAGCAACCAATGGCTAACAAAATATCCCTCACAATCCAGCTATGTCTATCTCCGAACTGTGGTGGCGGTGAACTGGCCATAGTCTCCACTACTCTGCCACGTGTCACTGCCCAGGCGAGAGTCCACCCAGTGTGAACCCAAGACCAACTGTAACTACCTGTCATGTGCAAGTGACACTATAGCTGCTACAACTGAAGATCTTGAACACCGGCAACAGCTGAAAAATGAAACCCAAAGGAGAGAGCCGGTCCAAACCACCCGGCCACCCACACAACGCCCATCTCCATGACAATACCTCCAGAAAACAAAAGACATACAAACAGCAACACAAAAACACGAGAAGACAAATGAAAATAAAAAACAAAGAACAGAAAATTAAACACATACACCCGCACAAGACATATGATACAAGGAAAATTGCAGAAAACAAGAAAAACATAGCAAAATCCCCATCAGAAAAGCAAAACACACAAACAGAAACAGGAAACAGGGATAGGGGTAATGAAACATAACAAGTGCACAAAACTTTTCTTGTGACTACTTGTCTCTATCCAATTTTTGAGATCGACTATTATTAGTCTTCTTTCCCAACTTTATTGATACAAGGCATGCGTCAACCTCTTTAAGTAAGATATTGATCTTTTAATAGAAATAAAAAGCATAGTCCTTACCTCCTGCACAACCGGAGAGCCAGTATCATCCTTGCTATAAATTAGCACTAAGAGCAGCCGTTTGAATTCCTCGTAAGCTTCCTGTAAATATTGTCAGCAATAATGAGTGTCAATGACTGATACAACATTTCAGGTCTGAGACATGACAAAATTGCAATCAAGCTTAAAAAATACACACAGCCATGCCATATAACACATCACGACAATTCATTGACAACCTGTGAGCATCTAATGAATGGTTGATGTGCTATTAAGCACAATCTTTAAATTTTGATTACATCGGTTTGACTTTGATTCAGGGGCTTAAGCAAGGGCTTATTCAAAAGACACAGTGGTCTTGTGTGCAGGAGCAGATGGCGGTAGCAGTTGTGTGTACCGTGGGTCTACCCATTGAGGGCATGTGAGATCTATGCCAGACCACCCTTGGTCGCTTGTATATGCAGTTTGGTATTAGCATGGACAGCCTAACTCTCTCTCTCGCTTGTACTATTGTTAGGTTAATTTGTTACTCTGACTTTGTATCAGATCCACCACTTTGTAACTTTCGGGTCTCATAGGTCATTATGGCCTTTTGAAGACGTTAATATAACATTTCATTTCATCTCTCTCTCTCTCTCTCTCTCTCTCTCTCTCTCTCTCTCTCTCTCTCTCTCTCTCTCTCTCTCTCTCTCTCTCTCTCTCTCTCTCTCTCTCTCTGTGCGCTGTTACACGCAGCCCCCCTCAACTCCGCTCTCCCGCCTCGCACCCTCCGCCCCCCCCCCCCCCCCCCCCCCCCCCCCCCCCCCCCGCGCTGCCCCCCCGCTCCCCCTCTCTATCGCGCTGCCCCCCCGCTCCCTCTCTATCGCAATAGGCCCCCCCCCCCGCCCCCTCTCTCTATCGCAATAGGTCCCCCCCCCCCCGCCCCCTCTCTCTATCGCGCTGCCCCCCCGCTCCCTCTCTCTATCGCAATAGGCCCCCCCCCCCCCCGCCCCCTCTCTCTATCGCGCTGCCCCCCCCCCCCCCCCTTACCCCACGCGCTGTCCCCACCGCCCCCTCTCCCTCTCTCTCTCTCTCTCTCTCTCTCTCTCTCTCTCTCTCTCTCTCTCTCTCTCTCTCTCTCTCTCTCTCTCTCTCTCTCTCTCTCGTCCATACTCTATCGCTGCCCCTCCCTTGCCATACCTCCTCGCGTTCCCCCACTCACCCAGCTATTGCGCCCGCTGCTAGTGTGGGTGCACAAGTGCGTTTAGTGACTCTTTTTCGCACGGCGATCAAGCATGAGCAAGCTGAACGATAAAGCCGACCCCCTAGAGGATGCCATTCAAAAGTGCAAAGAGGAAATGACGGAGACCATTACCAAGATGAACCGCAATCTCTTGGGCACAATAAACATGCTCGAAGGACGCGTGCTGATCCAAAAGAGCAAGATAATACGTTGGAAGACCGAGTGACGACTCAAGATGAAGACATTGCGTCACTCAAGAAAGATCTCGTCGAAGCACGATCAAGAAACACACTGGAAGAGGGCGAACTGCAACCCTCAATAATCGAAGAAATCAACACGATCAAGGAGCAACTACAGGCCATCAAAGAGGGAGAAGAGCAACACAAAGAAATGACAACTTCTTGGGTGGATGTTCTTACCAAAACTCAACAGAAGGCGGATGAAGCCGAGAAATGGATCAAGGTGGCCAAGAAAGGAAAAGGCAAGGAGATAATGCCCACGTCCACACCCACTATCATTAATCAGACACTAGAGGAGGAGCAAAGAAGACGGGTGCGCGCTTTACATGTGAGAATTTGCGGTCTTAAAGACAAAGGCAATGTGGACGAAGAAGTAAAAGAACTCACAGCCTTGATGGGGGTTCATGAGCCGACGCACACAAGGGCATGGAGAGTGGGCAGCATAAAGAAAAACGGAAGCAGTGGAGAAACCTCAAAAGAAAGAGCACTCATCCTCCGTTTTCCCTCCATGGAAGCGAAGAAGTCCTTGAAGAAAAGACTAACTCTTAGAGAGACTGGCATCTTTCTCGGGGATGATCTCACCCTCTGGCAGATCGCTCATATGCAGGAAGTAATGCCGGAGATTAGAGCAGCAAGGGGAAAAGGCAAGACTGCCTTTTACCGAGATGGAAAAGTGGTAATACTAGAGCGGCGCTCCACATGACGGTGCGAGACTTATGGGACCACACTCAAAGTGGCTGCCTGGAACTGTAATTTGGCCATCGTGAACGGCCTACAGAGATTTCCTGCTACGGGAGGTTTTACATGCTTCCCACACAGACATACAGCCAGCACAGTGGACTATGTCATGGCATAGCCGAATCTCATCTCTAGTATCCAGGATCTCACAGTTGGGCCCAGACCGGTTGGGGTGGCAGTGGATCGTGCTCTTGTGTCGATGACCATGTCCTTCCAGTTCAGTGTAGCACACAGGCCACGGGTAGCAGCCCCTACTCGCTACGCCTTCACACAGGAGACGGATTCTATATACATGGACAGGATCTACAGACGCCTATGCACTGAGGACCCGGGGCGACCTCTGGAGGAGCTAACTACGATGCAGGAGCAGAGGCATACCCACACACCCAGCCTGAGCAGAGCCGCCAATCAGGGAGCATGCCTCAGAACAGCTGGTACGATGAGGAGTGCCGCCAGACTAGAGCCAGACTTCAGAGGGAGGTGCTTTTGGGGGACGTCACTCACAGACAGTCACAGATTGACTCCCGACGCCTGGTGTGGCGGAAGAACAGGGCTTTTTTGGCTCGACTCGAGCAGGATCTATACCAGCTATTCTTGAGTCAGGACTCGCGTGAGGCATGGCGGCTCTTTCATGAGCACTCCCCCCCCCCCTGCTATTTCCTCCACAGAGACCTGGGGTCAGTACGCATCATCTCTGTACACAGTACCTGAACAACCGCCCCTCCCCAACCCCCCCGATCCATGCCCACACACATGTGCTTTTTTCACCGGAGATGGTGAAGAAAGCTATTGACACGATGAGGACTGGGAGAGCATATGACCATGATGGCTTAGTCGTTGAGCATTTCATGCATGCCAAAGACCTACTAGCAGAGCTTCTAGCAGTTATGTTTAACCGTGCCATGTGTGAGGGCATACCGGACACTTGGAGCCTATCTACGATCGTACCTATCTTCAAGTCGGGAGACCCCATGGAGCCTGGGAATTATCGCACTATCATGATTGGACACACACTAGCACGGTTGTATGCATCCATTCTTGAGCAACAGCTGAGTAGATGGGCAGAGAGGGAAGGAATGCGTGCAGTTGGGCAGGCAGGGTTCAGGAGAGGCTTCTCTACTTTTGACCATATCTTGACACTCAGGGCCATCATCGAGGAAGGCAGATCTCATGGGAGACGAATCTATTGTAGCTTTGTGGACTTCCGCAAAGCTTTTGACACAGTACCCAGAGCTAGATTGATGTGCAGATTACAGGAAATGGGAGTACCCACAGAGCTCATTTGGGGGATCATGGCATTCTACAGATCAGTAGTAGGGCATGTACATTGTACGCACCCCTGAGGGACTTTCTATACCGGTTCACTCCACTATTGGGGTGAAGCAGGGTTGCCCGCTCTCTCCTACTCTTTTCACTATGTATGTGGATGAGGTTTCTAACTACATTGAGAGCGATGGGGATAGAGGTGCACCGTTGGCAGGGACATGGATTCCACTTTTGTTATATGCTGATGATATAGTGTTGATCTCCAAATCTCTAGAGGGAATGTAACGTCAACTGAATGCTTTGCATAGGTTTGCCCACGAAAGTGGTTTGTCTGTCAACCTCGGTAAAACCAAGGTTATGGTGTTTAATACCACCCCACAGTGGATCAGGAGGTCAACACCTACATTCACATACGGCCAGGAGACTGTGGAATACACAGATGCTTACACTTACCTTGGAGTGGTTTTTAGCGGACCTGCATTCTCACTCAGAAGAACAGCAAACACCAGACTAACTAGAGCCCACGCAGCACTGGGTAGATTAGAGAAGATGTGTTCGCACGTTCAGTTTCAGGAGCCCCAGATGAAGCTCTGGCTCTTTGACACTTTGGTGGCTTCAGCATTGCTCTATGGAGCTGAGATATGGGGACCTTCATTGGATCACCGCGGGAGGCCGGGTCGCACAGATGGATGGGGGAACATGGAGAAACCTCTCGTCTCTATGATCTCGCGCTCATTAGAGCCAAGGCATCAGTACCACGGGCCATTATCCGAGCAGAGCTAGCGGCCCCCCACTAGTGGAGGAGGCGCTCACCAGATCAGTCTCCTTCATAAACCGCACATGGGAACTTCCCAGAGATAGATATGCTCGCATAGCACTTGAGTCCTCTCGACAATTAGCCATACAAGGAGATACAACATGCTGGTATGGGGAGATGACATCATGGTTTCAGGCGCATGGGTTCAGCATAGACAGGCTGCCACCGTTCCAGTACTCATTGGATGCACCATCTCTCACTCTTACACAGTCAGAGATCACCAAGCTCATCCGCAAGACCTGCCCCAGCTAGACACAAGGAGGACATGGATACAACCAGCATAGGAATTGGGCACGAAGATGGCTTTCTGCAGAGACCACCTTCTCCAGCTTACGGAAGATGGTTTTGTGACGAGACCCAGATACATGGATACCCACCTGTCTCATGGAATACGATGCACTATTTGCCAGTTACGCACATCTTCTCACCAGCTGCGGATTGAGACTGGGAGATATAGCGGAGTACCAGCAGAGGCCAGGACATGCCCCTTGTGTGACATGGAGCCTGAGACAGCCTGAGACAGAGATGCATTATACATGCCGCTGCCCCGTCTACTACGAGATACGAGGCCGCTTCCATTGCTTGTTCAGAGAGGGTTTTGGACCACTCTCAAGAGACATGAGATACGAAGATCAGAGATGCCTGGGTTTGTTCTTGCTCAAGCTGCGCAGACACAGAGATAGCCTGATGAATGGCGAGGCTAGCCAGTCTCAAAGACGGATCACAGACTTCTTCAAAGCAAACACGGGACAGCCGCAAGAGCCACTCCCACAACAGAGCTCCCCCTCGTCTCACACCAGAGGCACACTGATTGACCGAGCGATTGAACTGGGGAAATCCAGGCGCCCACGACTGGGGAGGACTACACAGCATCGACGGAGGCTACGTCAAAAGATTCGGAGCACGCTGGCCAGGCATGCACGATGCCCGGTCATACTACTAACCATGGAGGAGATTGATGAGATCCGCCAATGACCGATGCTAGATCTCTTGTGATTCAGCTATCCCAGCAAGCCGCCCATTTTTGCTTAGTTTTTTGCTTAGTTGACATCGACCAATCTAGGATCCCATAGTATATATCTTTGTTTTGTACTGTTGTTATTTTGTTACTCTGACTTTGTATCAGATCCACCACCTTGTAACGTTCTGGTCTCATAGGTCACTATGGCCTTTTGAAGACGTTAATATAACATTTCATTTCATTTCATCTCTCTCCCTCTCTCTCTCTCTCTCTCTCTCTCTCTCTCTCTCTCTCTCTCTCTCTCTCTCTCTCTCTCTCTCTCTCTCTCTCTCTCTCTCTCTCTCTCTCGCACCCCCTCTCTCTCTCGCGCTGCCCGCCCCGCTCCCTCTCTCTATCGCGCTGAGCCCCCCCCCCCCCCCTCCTCAGTCTACGCGCCCCCCCCCCCCCCCCCCCCCCCCCCCCCCCCCTTAATTTAATTTAATTTAATTTAATTTTAACTTACACCCCCGCAGTCCCTCGCCCCCCCCACCCCTCTCCTCAGCCCATCTATCGCTCCTCTCTCTCTCTCTCTCTCTCTCTCTCTCTCTCTCTCTCTCTCTCTCTCTCTCTCTCTCTCTCTCTCTCTCTCTCTCTCTCTCTCTCTCTCTCTCTCTCTCTCTCTCTCTCTCTCTCTCTCTCCTCCCCTCTTTTTCCCCCCTCCTCTGTCTATCGCGAAATAACACCCCCCCCCCCCCCCCCCCCCCCCCTCTCTCTCTCTCTCTCTCTCTCTCTCTCTGATTCTTTGGGCCTCACCGGAATGGATTCACTTGAAGAAGACCCTGCACAGGACACAGAAGCCGCCAATGTCTCACCTGTTTGCAAGCCGCGAGCAAAGGCAACCTTCATGCTCACGAATAAGCGGATGGCGCATATGGAGAGGGAAATGAAGGAATGGAAAACAGAGATGGAAGGATGGTGGAAGGAGAAGGCCAACCTCCTTCAGATGGTCATCAATGAAGGCGCACAGTGGAAGAAGGAGAAAGAGAGCCTTAACGCAGAAATACAGACACTCAAAGAAGAAGTATCAACCGTCAAACAGGAGAACCCAAACGTCGAGATACGGGTACTCAAAAAAGAAGTCTCAGCCCTCAAACAGGAGCTTGCTGATAGAGTAAGCAATGGACTAGAGGAAGGCGAATTTCAACCCTCGGTAATTGATGAAATCAAGGAAATTAAGGAACAGGTAAGGATGATCACAGAGGAAGAGAAGCTGAGTGTGGCAAAGACATCTTCATGGGCGGAGATGATAACAAGGACACAGAAAAAGGCGGACGAGGCTGAAAAATGGATCGAGGTCGCCAAGAAAGGGAAAGGTCAAGAAACTCCTTGTACACCGACGCTTATTAACATGACTCTCGAAGAGGAACAAAGAAGGCGGATGCGAGCACTGCATGTGAGAGTGACCGGTCTCAAGGACATAAACAACGTGGAGAAAGAGGTCACAAGCCTTACATCCATGATGGGGATGGAAAAGCCTTTGCACACAAAGGCATGGAGGGTAGGTAAGAAAAGTGATGGCTCAGGAGAGTCTTCAAAGGGGAGAGCTCTCATACTACGCTTCCCCTCGTCGGAAGAGAAGAAGGAATTCTTGAGGAAGAGGCCTACTGTCAAAAAGACAGGTATTTTCCTCGGTGATGACCTGACCCTCTCACAGCTCGCACATATGAGAGGTAATGCCAGAGATTACAGCGGCAAGGGAGAAGGGAAAGATAGCCTTCTACAGAGATGGACGGGTGGTGATTTTAGAGCGGCGTACTGCATGACGGTGCGAGACCTATGGGACCACACTGAAGATGGCTACCTGGAACTGTAATGGGTCTATGAGGTTGGACGTGGGTGCATTTGAGGAGAGTTTCAAAGACAAGGATATTGTATTCTTCTCAGAGACTCATCAGGCCCCTGGACAGGTAATGCCACATGTGGTGGGATACAGATGGGAAACAGCCCACAGGACAAATGCGAGATCTGAGCACGGGAGTAGAGGTTCAGGAGGAGTAGCAGTGCTATTCAGAGAGGAACTACAACCATTACTGCATATTGTACGAAGGGATGATCATGCTAGATATATGTGGGTGAGACTGAGACCTGACACAGGTCGATTCCTATATATTGCCATATGTTACTTTCCTCCCAGTACACCAATGTATGCCGCATCCAGAGGGCAGTCGCCTTTCTCTATCCTGGATGATGACATTTGGGAGTTTTCAAGGGATGGTGATATCATTCTCCTAGGGGACTTCAATGCCCGAACGGGCAACTCGCAAACAGTCTTCTACGACACCTCAGATGAGGTGCTTCGAGAGTTGGATGCGGGTGAGTTGGGGCTTGACAGATGCTCAGATGACAGAGAGCAAACGGAGTATGGGAGATACCTCATGGAAATGACGACGACACATGGATTAGCCATACTTAATGGCTTACAGCGATTTCCTGGAGCAGCCAGTTTCACATGCTTTCCACATAGACATGGGGCCAGTACAGTAGATTACGTTATGGCACAACCGAGCTTTATCCCCTGCATTCAGGATTTCACAGTGGGAGCCAAGCCATTGGGCATAGCAGTAGATCATGCCCTATTGACACTGTCCATTAAATTTCAGTATAGTACAACCAAGACACCAGGAGCCAGGCCACACACCCGCTATACATTTACACCAGAGACTCATTTCGTTTATACAGAGGAGATCTGGGACCGTCTATTGGAAGGCACAGATGGCAGAAATGGTACAGGCCTATCAGTGGAGGAGTGCACCAATATACTGACTAAGACACTGCATGGGGCTGCATCAGTGGCATATCCACACACTCAGCCGGGTAAGAGACGACATGCTGGGAGCATGCCCCAGAACAGTTGGTATGATGAGGAATGCAGAGAGATGAGGGCACAGCTTCAGAGGGATCTTCTGTTAGGAGTCATCACTTACAAACAGTCTCAGATTGCTTTCCGATGCCTTGTGCGACGGAAGAAGAGAGCTTACCTAGCTCAGATGGAGCGAGACTTATATCAGATGTTCTTGAGTAGGGACTCTGGAGAGGCATGGCGACTCTTCCATGAGCACTCTCCTCCCCCAGTGATTACTTCACCTGATGTGTGGGGCCAATATGCGACATCATTATATACGGTTCCGGGACAGGAACCCCTTCCAGACCCTACCAAGCCTTGCCCAACTACAAGCACTTTCTTTACGCCTGAGATGGTACGAAGGGCCATCGACGGGATGAGGACCGGGAAGGCATATGATCATGACGGTCTAGTAGCGGAGCACTTTATACATGCCAAGGATATGCTCATGGAGGTTCTCGTAGTGTTGTTCAATCGTGCCATGTGTGAGGGATTACCTGAGACCTGGAGGTTGTCTAATATTGTGCCCATCTTCAAGGCTGGTGACCCTACAGAGCCTGGGAATTACCGCACTATTATGGTTGGACAACATTGGCACGATTGTATGCATCTATTCTGGAGCAACACCTGAGTAGCTGGGCAGAGGGAGAGGGTGTACGAGCAAAGGGTCAGGCCGGCTTCAGGAGGGGTTTCTCCACTCTTGATCATATTCTGACACTCAAGGCCATCATTGAGGAGGGCAGAGCACATGGGAGACGGATCTATTGTAGCTTTGTGGATTTTTGCAAAGCATTTGACATGGTACCAAGGGCTCGATTGATGCGCAGACTGCAAGAGATGGGGGTGCCCATAGAGGTAATTTGGGGGATAATGGCTTTGAACAAATCAGTGGTGGGACATGTACGCACTCCAGAAGGGGTATCTGATTTAGTTCACTCTACTATTGGAGTGAAACAAGGTTGCCCATTGTCTCCTACTCTATTCGCTATGTATGTGGATGAGGTGTCTGATTACATTGACAGAAAGGGTGATAGGGGTGCCCAGCTGGCAGGGACGTGGATCCCATTGTTGCTTTATGCTGACGATATTGTACTGATATCTGACTCACCAGAAGGTATGCAACGACATCTGGACACACTACGCAGTTTTGCAAAGGATAGTGGCCTGGGTGTAAACCTAGGCAAAACAAAGGTTATGGTGTTTAACACCACACCGCAATGGGTCAGGAGATCAGTACCTACCTTCAAATATGGTCAGGAGATGGTGGAGTATACAGATGCATACACTTACCTGGGGGTAGTCTTCACAGGGCCGAGATTTTCTTTGAGAAGAGCAGCAGAGACTAGACTAACTAGAGCCGGTGCGGCTCTGGGAGGAATGGAGAGGATGTGTTCACAAGTTCAGTTCCAGGAACCTAGGACAAAGTTATGGCTCTTTGATACTTTGGTAGCCTCTACTATGTTATATGGGGTGCAGGTTTGGGGACCTTCTATAGGCCAGGGTGGGTGGAGGCGTAGAGCCAGAGAAAGAAGTACATTACATATGTCATTGCACAGTGTACCATGAGATACGAGGTCGTTTTCACTGTCTATTCAGAGAAGTTTTGGGCCTCTATCTAGGGTCATGAGTTATGAGGATCAAAGATGTCTTGGGCTTTATCTACTTGAGTTACACAAGCATAGAGGAACCTTACTGAGGAGAGGTGAAGAGAGACATCCCCAGAGACAGATCACAGATTTCTTTACACTAGATACTGTACACCCAGAAGAACAGACAGAGGAGCAACCAGCGACGGTGGAGAGGTCTACCCGCACTACTGGCATTCTCATAGACCGAGCATTGGAGCTAGGGAGATCTAGACGACCCCGAGGGAGGAGAGGAGCTACACAATTTCGAAGGAGGCTACGGCAAAGGATTCAAGCCATACTCTTTCGTCGTCCAGAGTTCAGATGAACATGGATCTCTACTCCCCTCCCATATTGTCTTCACATTGTACTGCTTAGTTTAGGATCCCGCAGTATTTATATTTTGTTATCCTAGGTTAATTTATTTTGTTAATCTGACTTTGTATCAGATACACCGCATTGTAACTTTCTGGTCTCATAGGTCACTTTGGCCTTTTGAAGACATTAATATAACATTTCATTTCTCTCTCTCTCTCTCTCTCTCTCTCTCTCTCTCTCTCTCTCTCTCTCTCTCTCTCTCTCTCCTCTCTCTCTCTTTTTGGAAAAAGTCAAGGTTGTATATTACTGAGTACAATATAATCCCTAGCGGATGCCAAAATAGCCTATCACGTGGGTGTACAAGCTGAATGTAAGGAGGAGAGCCACTATAGTGACAACTCGACTAGAACAATCTCATGGTGGTCGGTGTGACAAGTGGAGGAGAAACCACCGAGGAGAGGCATAATGCCACGTAACCTGGCCACCTGTAAGTGTGAAGAAGAGTGGGGATCGTGCCCAACGCCGAAGGAAGGCAAATCGGCGAGCCTCGGCTGCTCGAGATGTACCTGAGGAAGAATCCCAACCAAATCAGGGTGTGAATGATGTCCAGCCAAATGGTAGTGAGGGTATCCTGAAGGAGCTGTGGAGCCGCACTTAGAATGTGAAGATAACGAGCTCTCCAAACATTCCATAGTGTAATACTAGTGATGACTGAAAAAACTTCATCACGTGTCTGAGAATCCCCCTGCCAAGCAATCTGTGGTAGCATAGCCAAAGTCCCTCGCCGATAACCAGTCGAGGTAAGCATAAAGGCTGGATCTGTGTCTGAGCCCTCGTAGAAAGATGGGGGCCGGGCATCGGCATCAACCATGAGACAGATCCCCAAGTAAGAAATCCATGTTGAACGCCTGCTCTGCTAAGTAGAAAGCAAACTGCAAGCCACACTACATGGGAAGCTGAGCATGACCAAAGACAGTGTGCAGGTGACTCAAGTAGTCGCAAAGGACAGCGAGTACATAACGGATCATGACCCATAGTAGCTAGCCAAGTCCCAACTGGAAGTCACGCATGTGCAATCATCCACATGAAAAAAGAAATACGACGAGCCGCATGTAAATCCCAGATGGCGGACCAAAACTGCTGCAGATAGGCATGGGAGAGGCCTGAATGTAACTAGAAACGCATACGAGTGGGCTGCTCTGGCTGCTCTCTCATCAATGCTAACCGTCCAATCCTGACAGTGTACTCAAAGAAGGATACAGGTGCACCGTGGGGTCAGAGTGAGGCCAATGCCACTCTCCTGGGTCCCAATAAAGTTGAGATAGGGCACGACCCTCCCACACCCAAAGCCTCCAAAGTGCAGCATTAGCAGAAGCGAAACGAGGGTCAACACGACGACGCTTCCCGCGGGAGCCAACTACTCTGATGGCCTCCCATCGAGTGCCGGGAAGGACAAGGTGCGGAGAGGTGGCATCATATGTCAATCTCTCTCTCTCTCTCTCTCTCTCTCTCTCTCTCTCTCTCTCTCTCTCTCTCTCTCTCTCTCTCTCTCTCTCTCTCTCTCTCTCTCTCTCTCTCTCTCTCTCTCTCTCTCTCTCTCTCTCTCTCTCTCTCTCTCTCTCTCTCTCTCTCTCTCTCTCTCTCTCTCTCTCTCTCTCTCTCTCTCTCAGTTTCATTTATGCATAGCACTTGGGCTCTCCCTACAGACAGATATGCTCGATTAGCACTAGTCTTCGCGACAGCTGGCATTGCAGGGAAATAGATCATGTTGGTATGCAGAGATGGCATCTTGGTTTCAGTTACATGGCTTTAGTATGGATCGGCTACCCTCATTTCAATACTCTTTGGATGCACCCTCCATCTCCCTCACTAGGGCAGAGATTACCAAGCTCATCAGACACGACTTGATTCAGCTGGATACGAAGAGGACATGGATACAACCTGCACATGAGCTAGGTACGAAGATGACTTTCTATAGAGAGCAAATTCTCCAACTCACGGAGAATGGTTTTGTGATCAGGCCAGGATACATGGACACTCATCTATCCCACGGGATACGATGTGCTATTGGTCAGATACGAGATCGAGACAGGCAGATTTAGAGGAGTACCCGCTGACTCCAAGATTTGTCAGGTGTGCCAAATAGAGCCAGAGACAGAGCTACATTACATATGTCACTGCCCAGCATACTATGAAATACGAGGCCGCTTTCACTGTCTATTCAGAGAGGGTTTTGGGCCACTTTCTAGAGTCATGAGATACCAAGATCAGGGATGCCTCGGATTATACTTACTGAAGATTCGCAAACACAGACAGGACCTCTTGATGAGGGACACAACGAGAGAGATCCAGCAACAGCGGAAAATTACAGATTTCTTTCAGTCACAGACAGAGGAATCCGAGCAGCCCCAACAGCATAACAACACCAGAGGCACCAGAGGCTTGATCAGGCGACAGAGTTGGGGCGGTCCCATCGCCCCGGATGAGGGGGGCCTCTCGACATCGACGCAAATTGTGACAGAGGATCCATACCATACTGGCGCGACACAAGAGCCATCCCGACAGAGTGCCTACCTTGGAGGACATTGAATCTCTATAGCCTTTTGGATACTTGTGTATATGTATATGATGCCTCGACTGTCAGAGAGCTCCATTGTATCAACTCACCCTTTGTATTCCCTTTGTATCAGCTTTCACCCCACCCCTACCCACTATTTCTTTTCAATTCTTTGTACTTTTTGTACCTAGACTTGGTATTAGATTCACCACATGTAATCGTTTGGTCTCATAGGTCATTTTGGCCTTTTGAACATGTTAATATTACAACATTTCACTTCATTTCATATCTCTCTCTCTCTCTCTCTTCTCTCTCTCTCTCTCTCTCTCCTCTCCTCTCTCTCTCTCTCTCTCTCTCTCTCTCTCTCTCTCTCTCTCTCTCTCCTCGCCTTTCTCTTTGTACACCTCAGTGATCTCTCTTCCCCATAGTTGCCTTGCATATATATGTGGCATTGCAGGTGCTCTCTAGTGTCAGATGATCTTTTTGGAGTCGAGTCAGATTGGAGTCCAAGTGTCCACCTAATCGAAGGCCAATCCGTGTCTTCATTGCATCTTCTATTGCCTATTCTGGCATGGTATCAAAGCCTTGGTGTCTCAACCACCTTGGATGCTCGATGTAGGCTGATCCGTTGCAGTATTGGACTTGATTGAGAAAGAAGATGCTTGTTGTTGTTTCCTGGTTTTTCTCCTGTTCGGGGCTGATTTGGGTATGCAAGAGGCTATGAACCCTCGTCTACTACTTCCCCGTCTTCTACCCTTGATTACCCCGACTTCACTTCACCGAGGGGAACCCCCTGAAGGATTGAAGATGTCGAGCATTGATGGATAGCTTCGCTTTTTCCAGATGGAGTTACATTGTTGTGCCTTCCCACAAGGGAGCAAGCATACGGCTTTTGGATCTAGAGAGGGAGCCATTTTTTCCCTGCTTTCTTCTTCGGAGAGAAATGTTTGGACCGTAGTGGGATCTTCTTCAACATTTGTAGAGCAGGTTACTAAGGCTGTGTTTTTCTGGATTGGCTGATTGGCTGTGTCTTTTGTGATTGCACATTTATCTTGGAGTCATCGACGGATTTATTTGAGGAATCTAAGGAGGCCGATATGGTGTTCCAGCCTTGTCTTCTACAAGCAGACGTGGAGTTTCGGTCCATCTTCAAAGAGGGGTAGTAGGTTGATGATTTAGTTGCACCTTTGTACCAGTCTGTGGTTAATGGATCACACAACAGGGTCTCTTTCCTTTAGGAGCAAAAGATGTTCTTTGATTTTTTTTCTTTACCATCCAAGGATGAAAGATTCAGTTATGGCTGCGATAAACTTTTGTTCATCCGGCATGCAGCAGACTAGGTGCATATTGCCATGCATCTGTTGGAGTAAATTTAAAGAATGCCTCCATGTTCTCTCTCTCACCGATGGTAGTGTGGCCCTACAGATTTGGTCATTCTTATGCCCTTTTGTGAGCTTGTCAATACCAGTGAGGGACAGGTTTGCACTCTCTTATGGGCGTCATGGCATTGTGTTGCACCGGTGAAGTATACTTCCTAGAAATTTCACTCTAGTGTATCATGGCATTGTGTTGCATCTGTGAAACATGCTTCCTAGAAATTTCACTCTAGCACATGAAAAGTTCCGTTTGGATGAGATAAATTGGTAAAGCTAGTGTTCTGCGAGAATGAGATGACTAGACAGATCATCTGTAATGTGCAACGGAAGTGATTTATGGTGAATGCTTTGGATGAGTGCTCAGAGAGTACTCAAGGTTCCTTTCATTGAATGAGAGAGTTCCTTTTACTTCATGAGAGATGTGCAAAGACCAGAGAGAAAAGAGAGAATGATATTCTGAGTGAAGGTTCTATGAGTGATAGAGAGAAAAAGAAGACTAAAATCAAATGGAGTCCCAAACCCCTCCAAGGACCCCCCCTCTCTATCGCTAGAGAGGTATTTGCTTCAGATTGTACAAATGCTGATACAATGGTCCTAGATGATGGGACGTTGACGGGATCTTGTTGTAGGTGCTTAGATCTACAAGGCTAAGGGCTGAAAACTGAAAACGCTGGCTGATTTGACTTGGATCTGCAAATTGACGACCAAGCTAGGGCTGAAATCTGAAAACGCTGGGCTGATTTTGCTGCTGAAGCTGACGATGGGCTGATGGCTGAAAAACATTATGGCATGGTACTGTTGGCAAAAACTCCAGGCTAAGTGTAATAGAGTTGGACACTCCAAGCAGAAGATCTACAGCAACACACGTGAGAGAAACCAAAAACAACTGAACTCAACTGAAAATAGAGAGGGGGAGAGAAGAGGAGAGACAACACGACACGGTGGACTTCCGCAAAAAGACACACTCGCCCCAAAGACTGGCACCCCTTCTCGGTATTTCTTTATTATTATGCTTCTCAAAGAACAACGCCCGAGGGTCCTCCTCTCAACGCTCACACGAAAATCTGAGCAGAAGTGAGGCACTTGGCGCGCTTATAAAGGCCCTTGGCCAAGCTCAAAAGCAGTCACATCAAAAGTTGCAATTCCAAGCATCTGGTGCCAAAAACAATCACCCCATGGGCTGTCCGTAAA
>NW_028221648.1:0-82439 GCF_014529385.1 Adiantum capillus-veneris
TTGATGTATTACCACTGATATGGTGCAGGCTTTGGGAGTTGGACATACTCCACCATTTCTTGGTTAATGCCCACACAAAATTGTTTGCTTTTGCTCTCCATAAATCCAACTTTTTGAAGACAGTGGCTTTGAGTTGTAGGTCCCAAAACTTGTCTACATATTTGTGGATAGATTCATAGGGAGAGAGCTTTAAGCTTTGCCATTCGGTGAGTACTTTGTCTTTGGCATCGGTGGCCAAAAACAACATTATAATGGAAGCTCTTAAATCTTTCCATGTTCATGGAGCTTCACCGTTGGCCCGTAGGCTAGACCACCATTGTCTGGCGAACTTTTGAAAGTGCATAGCTACATGGTGTAGCTTAGAGGACTCCGTGAAGCCCTCATCTCCAAACACCGCATCAAATTGTTGGATAAAGGCCAAGACTTTGTCCGTAGCACCAAAAGTTCCATCATAGGTAAGGAAAGAGATGCTCTTCCCTCCCTCTTTGAACTTCTTGAGCTTGGATGACTTCTTCCATGCGGCATAGGATTTCCTATGGCCTCTTCTTTTTGATGTTTCAAAGGTTGCACCATCACTTTCTTCAAAAGATGAAGAATTTGAGGAAGATGGAGAAGAGGGTGACCTCTTTATCGCCTTTTTCTTGCCTTGATCTTTGTTGTCTTGACCATCACTTTCATAAGAGGAAGAGGATGAATAAGATGGAGAAGAGGGTGTACTCTTTCTTGCCTTGCTTTTTGTCATCCCTCTTTGAAGTATGGTGTGGATAAGTATGCGATGGTCTTCTCCGTTTTGGAGGTGATGGAGAGCGTTTAGCCCGCCGTCTTCATGGAGCCATCTCCGCCGAGGTGTGGGAGACTCACTTCTTTCTCGTTCCTTTGGTGGAGGCTCTTGAATTCTCCTTTGAGAAGGAGATGCGTCTTCAAGGAGCAAATTTCTGAGCCCTTCATAGGGATCCTCTTCTTCTTCCTGAATCGGAGAGAGACCTCTTTTGGAAGTCTCACAAGGAGGCTTCCTAGGTGTTCCCTCATCATGGTGGGGAGCTTGGAGAATCCATGAGCATGGAGCTGCTGTTGCACTTCACTTTGGAGGGATGGACTGCCCATGGCTTGTTGAAGCCTAGAAACAAGATAGTTAACAAGTATCAGGGCATCATTAGTAGCTTGCTCATTAGCAAAATCAAAGTTATCAACATTAATTTCACTCTCTTTACTATTGTCAGCCATTCTAACAACTTTTAGGAGTAAACTTTTTTGGTGTACTTTGGCACTTCAATCCCTAGTTGCTACTCCTCTTTACCCCTTTAGAAAAAGCACTCAAGCTACTGTACCCGTGGCTCGAATACCATTAATTGCAAGGAATAGAAGAGAGGGTCGTTCAACACCAAACATCACCGACTGCTATCAAGCTTCTAATAGCTCAATAGTGGTTAAGCCGTATGCAAGCCCCATAGGACTCCACTATTAAGACCATATCTCTCGATGGTGATGCCCTGTTAACTGCACAAAGGCAGGCGCACTGCAAGGCTGAAAAATCCCTATTCTACTTACTCACATGCAATTAATAGTACCAACCATTTATAGCTAGCTTGAGGGCCTACCTTCTTGAGCAATAAAAGAAAAACCTTGTGCTCTGATACCAATGTAACATTTAATAATCTAGTAACTTGTGTGTAGCGGAAAATAGCATGAACATAGTGAGCATTTCATTAGAATAACTTCCTAATGAGAACAACAAGAGTGCTTGGGTGGAGAGAGCAACAAAAAAGCATAACACCTAGTTAGATAGCATGAACAATACTTCAAAAGAGAGATAAATTAAGCAATTGACAATAGTTGAGGACCGGATTTACATGGAGCCGGTCCCCCCTCCAAAACGCTTTGTATTATGGTTTCTCCCATCAAAAAAAGACATTTCACAATACAATTTCTTGTGTTCCTTCAATACTAGGTAGTGCAATGAAGATGGAAAGTTCATGCACTACGCAAAACATTTATCAAACACAACATCAATTCCCTCATGGTCTCAGACCCAAGACCTCACACACCTTCAAAGATGGTGAGAGCTAGCGGGGTATGAGAGTAGATTGAGAGGAAGAAGGAGTATTCTTACGAGAAAGATGTACATCTCCTCACATAATCACTCATATTAGCATAGCTTAGCTTAGTAGTTAGCATGGTAGAGGAGATGAGCATGCATTGAAGCTTGGCTCTTGGTTGGATTTGCATCACAAAGCCAAGAGTTATTGGTGTAGGCCTTCCTTCTCACAAGCTTGGATTAGGTGATAAGCTTTCCATTAAAGCTTGAGAAGGAGAGATAGTCTTATTTACTTCGCACATGAGATTGTGTGAGTGTGTGTGTGTGATAATGCCTTGCAAAAATCAGCCCCCTCTCTCTCTTGGTTGACCCCTCTTGCTATTTGCTCTTGCTAGCATCCTATTGGACCTCCCCAGGCTTAGCCAATGGTCATTAAGCAGTATAAGTGATAGCCTTCTGACATGTGTCCCCCTTCACCTTTTGTTAGAGCTTTAGGTAATTATTTAATTCAACTAAACTCTCATTGGACCCCTTTGCCTCCTGGCCAATAGGAATCAGGCAATCCATTGGGCTGCTGAATGCTCATTGGTCCCCTTGGGAGACTGTCCAATAGTCTTCTAGAGATCTTAATTCTTATTGGTTCTTTTATCAAGTGTTTTTAAATTAATTAAACTAGATGTA
The DNA here is from genome assembly GCF_014529385.1 of Adiantum capillus-veneris. Lineage (NCBI taxonomy): Eukaryota > Viridiplantae > Streptophyta > Polypodiopsida > Polypodiales > Pteridaceae > Adiantum > Adiantum capillus-veneris. The sequence goes on from NW_028221648.1 coordinate 2,717, forward strand.
CTCTAGCCTAATTCTCATTGGTCCACCTCCAAGGTCATCCAATAGGAATTGGGTACACCTTGTGGGCATCTGGGCTAGGGAGCTGACATGTGTCCTTCATTCCCTTTGTGTAAAGGGAGCTTGTGTGTGTGTGTGTGTGTGTGTGTGACTTTCTCTCTCATCCCCTACTTGCAAGTCTCACCCCCTCCTATGTAGGGACTGCTAAAGACTTTTGGGACACACACAAAGCTTCCAATTCCCCCAATGTTTGACCTTTGGACACAACCTTTGAATTTTGGAACCTTAGCATTTTGGAAGTCTTAATGGGCTGAAACTTAGGGTCTTTTAAGCCCATTGTTGCACATGGCTCTTTTACAGATGCCCCCCCCTTTGAATCCCTATTTTCCCTCCTTTGGATCCTTACTGTGGCCGGTCTGCTAGCTTAACCAATATTCTAGCTTTTTCTCCCCTGGCACTTCCCCATATTAAATGATCAGTTTAACATGAGAAAATCATTTAGGAGAATTAGATATTGACTATTATGACAAGCAAGAAACCCGTGGTTGAATTCCAATGAGCGACACTTTTTAGAGTACCTTTGGATAACAAGCAATGCATTGGAGGGACACATTTCTAGACAACAATTTAGTCTCCTTGTTGCATGCTTCTCAGGGGCAAGATCAGTTGGGTGCACATATGTCATGCCATCAATTTTTAGGGAGTTGTTGCAATATGACTACTTCATATTGTTGCAAATGCATTTGTAGGTACTTAATTCAGTAATCAATCATCCTCTAGATAGAAAATTCTTCATTAAACATTCTTGATGGCTCTTCTGCACGGTGATGAGTACAAGCATTGTATAAGAGGCTGAAAACAAAGTTTGGTGGTACAAAAAAAGTTTTTTTTCCACCTTATTGGTACTAATTAAAAAGTGGAGACCGATAAATTTTTTGAACTTTGTGTCAAAACTTGTCAGAGTTTTTATCTTTATGTTCTTCATTCAAATATGTATCCAATGATATACAATATGATAAGTGATTGGTACCACCCAACCCTACTTTTAGCCAAGACATGTATAGTTTTTCTTCACTGTTTCCTACCCTTCATTGTCTGACTCCAGGACTATGTTCTTCGTCTCTAAAAGAAATAGCAAACCAAACTATTCTTATATATTGAATGGTCATGGGTGACAGAACCAAGAAAATAGGGAGCATGGAGCATCCCCTAAGGTCTATATTCATTTTATTGTGACCCATGTGTTGAGGTCACTATAGGACATGCAATGGGGGTCAGAACTAGGCGAATAGAGGGCATGGAGAATCCCCCAAGGCCCCTTTTTGCTTGGTTCTAACCCATATGTTAAGTCATTACAAGTCACATTGTACCATGTCTTTGTAGCATAGAGGGTCAATACCAGGCAAATAGGGAGCGTGGAGAATCCCCAAGGTCCCTATTTTCCTTGTTGTGACCCATGTCCACCATACATTTGTTACAAATTTTACTTTACTTAAGCTATGGTTTTGTGAGACCTAGTTATGATTAATAGATAAATAAGCCCACCATGCCAAAACATAGCATTAAATGAATAACCATATCCATCCACAGTTGCACAAGAAGGAGTTATTGGTTAAATTTCCCAACTATGCTTGAACCTCCGAACTGTGCTTGGAGAATCTCCCTATTTGTCTTACTTGCAACCATGCAAGGCCATTTGTAACTATTCCGCTTTTGACATAGTAGCATCAGTAGCATTAGTAACATCTTATTGATTACTATGAGTCACGTGACCACAACATTACCATACTACTCAAATCTCGAGCCTTCTAATTCTAATGACTACTTTCCCTTGAATTGTTGTTTCCCTTTTGTCCTAACCCCTTGATGCAAAGGCTTTGGTGTGCGAAAATATGAAACACAGAGGCAAAAGAGAGCAAGCCAGAGAGAGAGAGAGAGAGAGAGAGAGAGAGAGAGAGAGAGAGAGAGAGAGAGAACCTATTGAGGCAATATCCAATGATGCCGAGGTGGATGGAGATGTGCTGGGTAGCAGACTCAAAGCTTTGGAGCTCGCTAAGAGCAAGATCGTGAGAGGTGGCTGAGAGAAAGATCTTGAAAAGGGGAAGGCAAGGGCAATCCGTTTTTGTTGTTTGGAGATGGAGATGGTGATTGTAATGACGATCCATTTTTGATATCTCTCTTCCTTCTGAGTCCAAGTGGCCACATCAAATGGTAAATAAAAGAAGGCACATGGGTTGTACTCACAAGGAAACCATCTAAAAAACACAGAAAAAGAACTCCCACTCTCTTGCAAAATGACCAATTAGCCACCATCAAATTAGAAATGTAGCTCATTAAGAGGCACATGCTCCAAATTTTACAGTTTTTGATGCCCCAAGCCTGCAGCACTTGTGCTCCCAACCCTCTTTTACTACTCTCGCTTGCAGCACTTGTGTTACCAACCCTCTTTTTGCATCCTCTTCTACCTCTCAAATGCTCACATCCCTCTTTTTGTGTCCTCTTCTACCATGCTTTGTCAATGCATAACTACAAAAAAAGCAGAGGTCTGCTTTTGTACTTTTGTGCTTAGCTGATTTGTGAGGTCATTACTAAGCACAGAAGGGCATGAGAACTATGTTTGGAGCTCTTCTTTACTTGGTATCAACCATCATGCTTGCAGTTGTCATGTTTATTGCTTGGAGCTCCCTTTTTTGATAAGAACATTTGCTCATAGTGTGTAGTGTAGTTTTTATGATGTTTATAGAGATGGCTTGTGAAAAGACTAGGCCTAGAAGAGTGATAGGTTATTCCTTTTTTGATAAGAACATTTGCTCATAGTGTGTAGTGTAGTTTTTATGATGTTTATAGAGATGGCTTGTGAAAAGACTAGGCCTAGAAGAGTGATAGGTTATTCCTTGCATGCTTAAGCAAGAAGGTGTTGATACAAGGGGCACAAATGCATCCTATAGGAGCTATGAAGGATTGAATGACACATGCAGATGGCCATCCTGTGACTTCCATTTCAATGAGTAGTGAGGGAGATATGCGAGCATTGGAGAGTGGGCATGTGATGGACCAACACTACTCTTCTCTACATGTAGGAGATGCCCATTAGATTACAATTTCGCCTAGGTATTTTGATACCCTTTAAAAGTTGTGATTCTACTACAATGGCCTACTTCAATCGGTGCCTATCTGGGACAGTCAAACCATGCATATTCTTACCATCCCCCCTCTCCATCCTCGTGCGTGACAAATAGAGCCTTCACAAATTGCTCACAATAAGGACAACCGATCACAGGTCAAGAGACACAGGCCCTCCTCAACCCAAACGGTGTCATGCAGCTCTTCTCCCATGCTAAGATAGATACCAAGAAGATGCACATCAAGCTTACTTGAAGCTTACCTGATCCTTGATCAATGTTCAAGGCTTGGTACCAACCTATTTTTACGGTTAATGTATGTCAGATGCAGCTTTAAAGGGCCAACAAATTCCTTGATGATGCAAAAAATGAGTATGATTGAAGTGAGCATAGATGGGAGTTTGTGATATAAAATTGTAGTGCTAGAAGTTCTCTGCTAGCCTGTCTTTACGGCTCATCGATTGGAGCTACGGTGAAGAAGTTATGGTAGTTTGAAGTTTAAGTTGATGGCAAATCCGTACGGATTGGGCAATTGCATCTAAGAGGTTTGAGATGAAGTGAATGCATGGGCTTGAAAAGTGCTCATTTTGTGGAGTGCATCAATATTTTTAGATCAACAATCGGAGTTATGATTACCAAGATATTACCAATTTAAGTCTCCCCGGGGGATAGTTCCGTGCCACACTGGTTGCCTTGGTTAGCGTGACATCTGATATGCTTTCAGCCTCGCAAGGGTTTGTATGGAGACTATATGATGAGAGAAGGCTAAAGGAATTTACAAATTACCAATCGAAGTTTGAAGCTGTAAGAAATTAATGCTTGAATTCGGTGACAATGACTAATGGTGAGGTTTGTTCAGAATGTCATCTTATGCAGTACATTGATTGCAAGATATACCCAGCTTGTTGCAGCAAGGAAGCTCAAGGAAAATTAACCAAACGCAAAGGGAATTCCTTTCTCCAAATTCAATCACCTGTACTTGTATCTCGAGGGCAAGAGGCACCGTCCAAGATTTGGGTAAGTAAATTCACGATGACGTTGTCAGCTAGGAGCTCCTGAAAGTAAACGTTGTGTTTAGCATTGATTTGGCCGATATGTATACAAAATGTGGTGTTCCACATGGAGTTCCTATCATTGCCTTGGTCAACATATAACCAAATGTGGTGCCACTACAAGGGCTATGGCCACCCAAGGCAAAGGGGCCAGTGGCTGCCCGCCCATAACCTCAAAAGGTGTGGCCATCCAATAGAAACAAAGTAAGGCTGCCCAAAGAGGGGAGATGAGTTGGAAAAGGGGGCAAATAAGGAGAACATGTCGAGGCAGCACATAGGAAGCAAAGGGGAGAGTAGGGGAGCTTGTGGCGGCCATCGTGATGCTCCAATGATGTTGCCCAAGAAGCGTGAAAGATGCAACTCGTCGTGGCGATCGACTTCAGAGCTAGTTGCATCAGATTTCATGCACTTCAAGATCCCAGCTCCCGCTATTAGCGAGTTTGGCAGATCCCTTAAGAGAAATTGAAGGAGTAAAAGTGAGCATCTATGAAGGAGGTGAATAACAAGAAAGACGGGGGATCTTTGCAGATCTCTCTCAATCTTTTTCTCAATTAAGCATGAGGAGGACAGTAGAGGCGATCAAAGAATGCTACAGAGAGTTTGCTTGCAGATCTCTTAAGGGAAATTGAAGGAGTAAAAGTGAGCATCTATGAAGGAGGTGAAGAACAAGAAAGAAGGGGGTTTTTGCAGATCTCTCTCAATCTTTTTCTCAATTAATCATGAGGAGGATGATAGAGGCGATCAGAGAATGCTATAGAGAGTTAGCTTGCAGAGCTCTTAAGGGAAATTGAAGGAGTAAAAGTGAGCATCTAGAAGGAGGTGAAGAACGAGAAAGACGGGGGATTCTTGCAGATCTCTCCCAATATTTTTCTCAATTAATTATGAGGAGGACGACAGAGGCGATCAGAGAATGCTACAGAGAGTTAGCTTGCAGAGCTCTTAAGGGAAATTGAAGGGGTAAAAGTGAGCATCTATGAAGGAGGTGAAGAACAAGAAAGACGAGGGATTTTTGCAGATCGCTCTCAATCTTTTTCTCAATTAAGCATGAAGAGGATGACAGAGGCAATCAAAGAATTCTACAGAGAGTTAGCTTGTGGAGCTCATAAGGGAAATTGAAGCAAGAAGAGCCCAATGGAGGAAAACTCCATCAACGCCATCACCTTGGAGATTGATTAATCACCTTGTTAAGTCTCCATGTCATTAACGACCCGGATAATCTTGTAAAAATGGATCTCAAACTCCTAATTTTTAGTTAATTTGAGTGACAGTGTTGCTAACAGTTTTCCTTGGTCATTGATTAAGGGTGAAAGCATGACTGGGTGGTACACTTTTATGGGTTGACTACTAGTTTCGCATAGCTGCACTATTAGACGTGGCGCGCGGTGAAATTTTCACAAATTAATTCTAAATTTGGCACCAAACAGCTTTCTAGATTCTCCTCTTCAAGAGCTATCCAATGATATATCACACGCCTTGGGTTCATTAGAAAAAATATGAACCCTCTAGGGGCCCTTTGGGATTAAGGTTAATTAGAGGCCAGCCAATGAGAAGAGGGTGGTGGACACACTCTATGCCCTCAAAAATGTAGGGGGACAAAGTAGTCTTACACTTTTTAAATGGGCTCTTACCTAGTGAGAAGGTGGGGTGGGGGTGGGCGGGGGGGCATATGGAACCTCCAACTTCCCTCCTTTTTGATCCGGTTTTGAAAAAATCCCAAAAATTTGAAATTTTTCAAAAATTTCAAAACTCAAATTTCATCTTTTGAAAACCCCCCTAAAACTATTTTATGGTCAAAAAAACATTTTTTGATCTCAAAAAGTCAAAACGTGCATTCAAAAACCCTAAAATTCAAAAAATTTTAAAAACTTTTAAAAAATCTTTTTTTGCTATCCAGAGCTCCCCCAAAATTAGTTATTAGGCAAAAAGGGATTTTCTCTCTCTAGAACCCCTTTTCCAACCCCTCCTTGGTTGCAACCATCACACTCATCCTCTACTCCAACACTCTCTCTCTTTACACCATCTCCATTGCTGCAGCAAGGAAGCTCCTCTCTCCTCCCCTACCACCTTCCATTGCCACACCAAGCAAGGCTTATCCACCTTCTCCTCCCAGTGCCACACCAAGCAAGGGTTGTCCACCTTCTCCTCCCATTGCCACAAGGGTTGACCATTTTCTCATATCACTTTATCACACCTACATTGTAGCAACAAGCAAGGTTCTTCTCCTCCTCCTAGTTTGCTTTGCTTAACCATGGCCAACTCTACTTCGCAAAGGCGACCAAAGGATGAGGTCACAGCACTTGCATGCCACAACACTAGAGGTGTAGATGATGAGTGGGTGCCACAAGAGTTCACCAAAGGTGCTTGGGTATACATGCAACCATCTGCTGTTGGCCCTCCTCGTGTGCGGAATCATGCAAACTTGGATCTTCATTGGAAAGGAAAGCTCCTTGGCTTCAAGAACCGCAAAGACAAAGGGATCATAGCCATTGTGCAACATGTTTTCTCAATGTCAACCATGCACTTGCAACAACCACCTCGATTTCCAACACATTGTAAGTACATGTTTTGAGAATACAAAGCTAGGTGTGAAATCACAGTGTAATGTTATTATGGATTCATACTTAACATTTGTCATGCATTTATACTCATATTTCCATCCACGTTGGTGGAGGAGCAGCCACTACATAGTCTCTCCGGCACATTCAATGCTATACATGCGGATATTGGAGCAATAATGTTCCCGCATCTTTGCCCAACCAAACTGGTTCAAAGAAGGATTTTCTTCTATTCTCACTCCTATATTGTCCCTACTTCTACACAAGCATTTGGAACGCTTGAACCCATCAAAGTAACTTCCTTATTAAGTATGGAGTGCCCGGTCCCAGATTTGTGGTCGGTAGCATCTTTCAAGCAAAAGATGATAATGGATGTCCAAAACTCTTTGAAATACTCTAAAGCTTCTAGGTCTGTGGGCTTGAGCTGGTGTTTGCCTATTCATTGTTTTGTGCACATTTTTAAAGATTTTGGATTTGTGGAGACTACCACAATGCTTGTATGTAAAGATGCGCATTACGAGGAATTAGGAAGGCTTTTAGAAGAGGACTGGGGTTTTTTGGAGGGCATGCACAACGGGGACCGGTACCGTTGTAAGGTTGGAGCTTCAGGTATTGGAATGCGCTATTTGAAATCCCGCACCTCCTTGTACATACGATTTCACTATGATCGTTGGATGTGCAAGCTTGGAGTGTGGACTCCCTTACAGAGTGTAGACGGCGCTATTGCAAGCTTTGACATTGCAGTGAAGATGCCCAACGATGCTTTGGAGGCAGTCCAAGTGAACAAGCATTGGAATCTCAGTAATGTTCAAGAACATTTGGTTATTATGGGTTTTGAGGCCCTTCAACAAGCACAATTTCGTTTACAAGGTCACAAGGTGAGAATCCTTCCACCACATTTTCAATACATCATGGTTTGTCGATCATTAGATGCTTATTGTAATGAATGTCCGCAGATTGGGAAGAGAATGGAAGACAAATTGAAGGTCGAGGAGGACTGGGGGATAGATGGAACTATGCTGTCGATCTTATAACTTTGTAACTCTTGCAATTTTCATATTGATCCCCGCTGTAATCAACATGATTTGCTTCGGCAAATCATGCCTTTGAATATAATTTTTTGCATTGGGATGAGAAATCATTTTTTGGTGAAAGTGCCTTTTTTTTAATGTCTTAAAAAAAGGGTACATTATAAAAGGGGGGCCACCTAACTCATTCACTATTTTCACTTTTGCAACTCCTGAGCTCCTCCACTCTCTATCCACACCCCAGGCTAAACATGGATGCTGCCATAGCCTCTGCATCTGTACCCACATCCACCCCTTTGTCACGCTTCATCCTCTTCCTCGAGGACACCAAATACAAAGGGAAGTTGGACCTCCACACCTTTTTGACTCGTCTCCCTGACCTTGACGCCACAGTTGCCCTTCACATGGATGCATTTGAGGAGATTTTTGCGTTCATGGAGGAGCACATCATAAAATATTCTGTATCTATCCCCCCACATGCAGGGATCTGGGTGCCTTGCGATCTTTTGCGCTATATACACAAAGGTGATCGCCCATTCTCCAAGCGGTTGCAACGATTCCAAGAAATTGCAACCAATGCAGGCCATTACTTGGACGAGCAAGCCCCTGGGGTGTCAGCGCTCAAGAAGCGCAAGTTGGGGGTGGAGTACCTTTCTCGGCTCGCAACATTTATCTTCTTGGTGAGCGAGGAACTTAATTTGGAGGAGCTCCGCTTACCACACCTTCAAGTTGGGTCCTTTATCAAGGACACTAAGGAGCAGCAGGTTATCCCCATGAACCCTGCAGCGGAAGGAAAAGCACACCAGCTCGAGTACCCTAGGGGTCTTGAGGAAGTGGTTGAGAAATCCATAGTTGCGGCTGGCCCTAGTGATACTCCAGTGCCACTACCACTGACGGATGTGGCTATCCCAGAGGTAGAAATTAGCCGCTTCTCCTCAGTGTTAGTGGATGGGGAGGAGTTTGTATTCCTGCATGATTTGGAAAAAGCATTTGGCCTGCGCATGGATGAATGCTTGAGCGTGCTATGCAACAGCAGCAAATGTCCCTTAGACAATACGCCAGATGCCCTAGAAAGCAAGCTCTTGCCAGATGGGGACTCTGTTGCTGACACTATTGCAGTTGTATGTGCGGAGGTCCTGGCAGCAGAGCAGTTGCACGTGGCTGATGAAGATTTCCAAGCCACGCAAGCCAAGGTTGAGGCTGCTAGGATGCCTATGCCATTATGCAACCTCCCATCTGATGATCCAAAGCTTGTATCTGTGGTGCATGGGAGCATTGACTTGGATGCAAAGGGCAACAGGGAGGAGGACGACAAGGATCAGGAGGTAAACTGTATCCTAATTTTCATGTTACTATTTTATCCTTCGTTGTCTTTTTTCTCAACCTTCATCGGTTTATGACAGGATGTTGTGGAGGTTGATGATTTTACTGCAAGGACGGGTGGCAAGCGGACAGGCTTTGGACCTCAAGCTTTCCTTGCGCATTACCTCGGACAACTCCCCCCTGGCGATGTGGCCATTATCCATAATGAATTTACTCCCCAAGCCCATTTTATGACTTGGTCATTAAAAGCTTTGATCAAGTTTTTGTGTTTGAGTACCATTGCTCAAACTGCGCATCAAGTGTTCCTAGTGCGTCGATCCCTTGTATGCACAGCGTTTGGCACTGGCTTTCGTGGTAAAGTGCTTGCCCAGATAGGGATACATGCTTCCATTGGCTCAACTCACCCAAATGCCATAGCGCAGTCCCTCTTGACTGGGGAGTTGCCTTACGTGCAAAATAGGCGCCAGGAAATGGTCAAAAAAATTCTGAACTCCTCAGATACATGATGTAAAATCACCGTGATAGAAGGAATAAAACATATTTGAAATTGTCTCTCTATATTGCAAATTATTTTCAATCTAATTTGTCAATCTTGAAAATTGTTTCAATTGGTGATATAAATTGTTTTCTGACTTTGTTATTTCAAGGTATGTAATTGCAGTCAATTTGAGTATAATTGTGATTTTTAAATACCCTAGGGGGTTAGATTAGCCTATAAGGGGCAAAAAATGCCTGGCCACAAGGGCGCGCAAATGGCCCATCCATCAGTTTTGGATGGGCCATTTGTGCGCCCTTGTGGCCAGGCATTTTTTTGCCCCTTATAGGCCAATCTACCCCCTAGGGTACTTAAAAAGCACAAATTTATTGCAATGGATTGGTTTTGCATCATTCATTTAAATGCAACCTTTTTATGGCAATTCCAGTATATGTTCACACTCAAGGACACTAGAAAAGCTCAAATCAATTATGAAATGAAGTTTCCAGCAAACTATCACTTGCTTTAGCTCTACCTACTACACCCTTGCACCAAAAAGTCAAATTACATTGGACACTTGGTTTCACAATATGTTATTTGTTTTGATATCCTATAAGGAATTCAAAGCTTGAAATGACCAAAAAAAGGTGTCCATAAGGATCCATATAAAATATTGATGCAAAACCAATAGGTTTTAGTAAATTTGGTTATTTTAAGTACCCTTGGGGGTAGATAAGCCTACAAGGGGCAGAAAAAGGCCTGGCCACAAGGGCGCGCAAATGGCCCATCCATCAGTTTTGGATGGGCCATTTGCGCGCCCTTGTGGCCAGGCCTTTTTCTGCCCCTTGTAGGCTTATCTACCCCTAAGGGTACTTAAAATGCACAAATTTATTGAAATTGACTACAATTACATACAGAACTTGAAATTACAAAGATAATAGACAGAGTAGACACAACTGTTGATCATATTGTCATTGGAAAGTCAAATCATTACAAAGATAAGGGTGTGCAATACAAAAAGAGGCGTAACTTCGGCTAATGCTCGAAGTCTCGTCGCAATCGTCGTGCAAGCTGCATATCTTTTGGCTGTATTGTCACTCGCTTTGCATGAATGGCACATACGTTGGTATCTTCTAACACTGAAATGATGTGGGCCTCTGCAGCTCCTTGAATAGCCTCTAGCGCTATTGCTTGCATTCTATACTAATTTCCATAGCTTTGAAGCACTTCCTTCACAGTGCGAGCAAAGGGGGCGCGTCGAATCAAGAGCTCCGTCGTCTTCTGGTAGTGGCGGATTTCTGCAAATGCCCTTGCTATTTTTCGGCGCCGCTACGGTTGTCTTGGGGGCACTTGCACATTTGCTGGCGAGCGGCGTGAAGGCTTCTTGAAAAACTTAGACTTGCGTCTGTTTACATGCTTAGGGGCTGGTTTTGCAACCTGTTCTGATTCTTCCTCTTCCCTTGGTTGCCGATCTTGTCGTGTGGGGAGAGCTCCCTTGCCTTGAGGCAATGTCTTCCCCCCAACGGCCACCCGGTGTGTGCGCGGTATTTTTTCTCGCAGCCATGGTGGCTCACTCTCTGATTCGGTGTCTGTATTGACCACCCGAGTCCTGGATGGTCCTGCTTGTGATTGGGGGCGCGACGGCTGCTCCCTATCGGACTCTGATGTTTGCTGGCCCTCTGCTTCTCTCCAGCGCTGGGCACGTTGCTTCATTCTCTTTCTAGGTGTTATATCTTGAGGAGGTGGACATTCAACAGTCCTTGATGACTCTCGTGCCCTACCACCATGCCCACTACCAGAAGAGTTCCTGGAACGGCCAGGTGTTTGTGGCCGTTTTCTTGTGCCTTTAAGCCATGACGGCTTCTCACATCCTTGGAGGGTGTTTTTGTTGGCAGGCGGATGCTCTTTCGTGGTTTGTTTGATGCGCGCCATTTCGTTGGTAAGAGCTTACCTGTTCTTAAGAAATGAGTGATTTATGAGAGCATGCAATATTTATAAGGGCCCATTTAAAAAGGGCCCTGTTCACACTATTTTTTTTAAAAGAAGTATTATTTTTTAAATAAACATGTCGCTAAGAGTTGGACCCTGCGTTCACGTTTAGTGACTCGCGCAGTATCCACTTTGATCACTCTGCATCGCCGCCATGCAGCATGCTTGGTGGGACCTTGCGACATTTGCCACTTGTTGCTATGCTCTTGACGACTCCATTTGCGCACTTCAATAGCAATCTTGGATTGTCGCGCACGCTCCATTGTGAGCTTACGAGCAAATGTTGTGCGAAAAAACCAGTTGAACATCTCCTCCAAATAATTGGATTGCACCATTCCACCACCATGTCGAGTATTTTTGAAGTACACTCCCCTTGCTCGATAATGGGACTTCTCCATGCCTTGAGTGCTAAAAATTTCAAGCGATCCATACTTGTGCATAAAAAATGCACCATGCGTAAACAAGATATGTTGTTCACATGAGCAAACGATCCACATTAGTAAATAAAAACAATCCCTTGTAATGAATACACCATGAATGACTTACCATGTAATGTGTGATGTTATTTTCACCCCAAGAAAGGGTGAAGACCTTGGTAAAATCCGCCAAAGCTTCTTGAAATGATTGCCATTGTTCTTCTGTTGTGCTGTTAAGGCTCATAAGCTTGACCATTTTATCAAAATGGGCCCAAACTTGCTTGCACTTGTTTGCAAGCTCGCCATTTGAATCATTTTCAGTAGTAGCTTTGCATAACTCCTTCCAAAGCTCCCAAAGGTTACCTGCCTGTTGGTTGGAGCTGCTTTGAGCATCATATCGACTTGGCTTTCCTTGGGAAACTTTCTTCAAAAAGTGTCTAGCTTTTTGTCCACTCATTGACACTTGTTGAGCAATTTCATGGGCCTCCCCTGTGTTCTTTGCAGCAACTATAGACACATTTCCACCGTGACAGCCAATGGAATTCAAGAGTACCTCCACTCTTTCGATCGCTTCCTGGGACTTTTCCAATGGTTTCATTGTGAAAGCATAGTCAATGTGGAGCTTCAATAGCCTATCAAAAATACGCATGAATGCGTGTAATGTACAAAAATGTACATTCGATAGAGGAAATCAAAAGATTGGATTCCAAGTGTGGTCCTTTTGATCACGGTCTGGGGCATTGAGCATGGGACATCTCAGAATAGACGCTTCCCATTCTCTACCTTCATCTCCGACATCATGACAATCTAACCCTTGTTCTCCATGCCCTTGCCATGGAAGCATGTAACTGGCCTTTGCAGTGCTCTTATGTGATTTTTGTCCATTAGGTTTGTACCCTCGAGTGCAAAATGGACAAGGCATGAGAGAAGAAGCCCCTTGTTTGCAGCCAAGCAAACACTTTATGGTCTTCAAATCCCCACCTAAGTGCCACTCCACATCATAACTACCAAAGCCCTCAATCTCCAACTTCTGACTTGCAATTTGGGAGTGTATTACTTCTGTGATCCATGGAGTTCTCTCAAAAATCCACGAAAGTACTCCATTGGTCTCTTTGGGCACCTCAATAGCACCCAACCACCAAATTTCTTTCTCTGATTGCACGCTAAAAGATAGGGTGGGATATGGCTTGACTGAATCCCTTCGCTTGGTTTGCAGAAGGGCCTCGTTCATTAGAGTGACACTTAGCCTCTCTAACCTTCAGCCTTTCACTATTTGACACTCATCGAGTTTCAGCACAAAAGCGACTTTTGTGCCAAGCACTACAAAATAAATAGTGCTAAGACCTTAAACTTCAGCTTCTATGAAAAGAATAATACCAAAGAAAAAAGTAAAGTGTGTCACCTTCTTCAGGTAACTCGTAAAATCTAAGCATGGCTTCTTGAAGCCTTCTAAGATCCACGAAAATATTGTTCCACATTGTGTAAGGAAAGCCCTTATTCGAAGGTCTTATGGATTGTTTCTTACCTTTTCCCCTTGTCTTTGTTGCGCACGAAGCATAAAGGGAAGTTGGCATTGTGTCCTCAATGTGTAGGTATGTCCCAATGCGGGAGAACACATCTTCGTTTGTGGCCTTCTTTGCAAGCTTGACCTTGTGAGAAACGGGAAATAGGTTTTCCACAATGCCATGTTCTTTGAGGGCATCCTTTAGGAGTTGAAAAATAGCCTGATAGGCTTTGGTGCTGATTCCAGCCTCATCACAAGCTTGTTGAACGTCATCATCATTAACCACATTTCTTAATTTACGCATAAGGTCCTTGGTGACTGCATCCTTAATGTGCTTACCTCCAGGTGATTGTAAGATAGAAATAACGTCCTCGGTATTGAGACAACTAGTGAGAAGGTTGACTCGATTATCTTGGCTTGTTCCAGCGCATGCCTCCTGGATGAAGTTTCTAGCAACAAATAAACATAAATGTTAGAAAATAGTGTGAAGTAAGAATGCAGCATGCAAGTAAAGACCAAATCACCTTGTGGCTGTAACTCGTCGTTTGCGTGCTCCTCCGGAATGTGCAAGAGTTTCAATGGATGAATACGGGCGTTTGCGTTCCCTTGCACCAAGGGGTGTTTCTTTCAAGTATGTGATGGTGTTGGTAAGCTTCTGGATGTGGGACTCCTTTTCTTGCATTTGTTGTTCAAGACTTTTAACTACCCTCTCCGAAGAGGCAACACTCTCTTGTAATGTCGTCTTTTTGAGGTGAAGAGCTTGACATTCGTGCATCCACATATGCAAAGAAGCACCTGCACCCATACACAGCCGCTTGCAATAGCCTAACAAGCCTGCTTCTCCCCTCCCAAGAAATTGAAGAAATGTGGAAAGGCTATTAAACGGTGGATGGAAGCGGCTTATAGGATCGTAAGGGTACAAATGGCCATCCACCCAAATGTCAACATTGGTCTCACAAGCGGTGCGACGTTCCTGTGATGACCTTTGATCACCTTCACTAGTGGTCTTCGGTGCAAATGCCGTGGGTAAGCGAATATGTATGCTTTTGGTGTGCGGAGTATGTGGTGGTGGAAGCAAACCATTTGCGATGTCCGTGAGCACCATGGAAGCTGTTGCGTGAGGAAGCAAATGATGAAAAGATAGAGGGGGAAGGGTAGAGAGGCCGAGCAGGATGGGAGGAGAGAAGGAGGGAGAGATTGGGGAGGAGGAGGAAGGTAGGGGCAGAGAGGGAGAGGAGAGGGAGAGGGAGAGAGGAGGGAGGAGGAGGAGAGAACAAAATGTTTATTACTTTTTGGGGGAAAAGATTTTTGAAAAAATGGACTTTCTAAGCTTGTGGGTTAAAAAATGGATCAAAAAATGATTTTTGGATATGTATATATGTTGGGAGGGAGTTTTAAGTTAAAAATAAATAAAAATGAAAATTTTTTTAAAAAGTCAAATTTTGACTCTTTTTGACCCACGGAATTGCTGATGTGGACACACCCCTATGCTTCCTTCACTTTAAAAAAAGCTAGAGAGAGAAAGCAACCCTTTAGGTCCACATCCTACATTTGTCTTAAAAAAAGGCTAGAAAAGCCTACTCAAAACTACCTTCTTCAATGCCCTTGCCCCCTAAACCCCACACAACATTAGCCTTAATCCCTAAAAATTAGGATTCCTTACAAGGCCCATGCAAGGTTCATATTTCTCCTAATGTACTCAAAGAATTATTCAATTAATTGATGATTATGGTGATTGCTATAGCCTTTTGCACCTGTTGTTCTTATTCTCTCTCACACCTCTCACAGCCAGAGGCCCGACGCCTTCCCGGCTCATGTTTTGAACACATATTCTCCGACATATTTTGTGAACCCGACGTGAAACGAACCGAGGTGGGAGGTAAAGATGGAGATTCCATAACAATTGAAGCACTTTATTGAAGATCTCAATTCCAATGGATTTGATAAAAATCTAGCAATTGCAGAGTTTCCAAAAATGTTGGAATTAGTTCAAAGATGTCTGTAGAAAGCAAAAACCATGCAGATAAAAAAGCAGATTGATGATGCTATAGAGCTAGCACTTGATGTTGTATGACCCAGAAGGTTTTATTACATGTTATGAAGCCGAGATGAAGAGTCAAAATGTTCCAAAGAATTGGATGGTTGCAGCTTTTGAAGAGGTTGTAAACTCAGATTTCAAAAAGCAAGTTCAAGAATTGACAGAAGCATATCCCACACGGTGGGACTATTTTATAGAGGAATTTATCTGCGAAAACTCAAGGATCCTAGATCTGGAAATAAAAGAGATTACTGAACGAAGCCAAGTTGTCTTCACTAAAGGTGAAGAGAATCAGATGCAGTTTCTTAATTACGATCAATTTTGGGAACATATATCTTAAAGAAGAAAAACCAAAGAAAATGATGAGCTGGAAGTAGAAAATTTGATCTCAAAGGACCATATTTGGAGCAAGGTAGAAAAGGTAAACGATGATTTTAATGCTAAAACAAAATTATATGAATTTTTTTCAAAGATTGCTTGCATGGATGCTACCTCCAATAATGGTTCCAATGAAGACATAGACTATACAACAAGTGGTTCACAAGCTGCTGACCTTGACATGAATTATTCTAAGGGAGTTCATCAAGCAGATGAGTCTTTACAAGATATTACTGAAACTATCAACATTATAGCCGAGCACAACAACATGTTTGCTGCAGATGATTGCATAAATAAAGCTATTATATACACAATAGTAGTAGCTGATGAAGTGACCAAGATTGTGGACCCAGCACAAGATGAGCGTGAGAATTCCAATGAAGGAGATGATTATAATAGTATATGTGGATGGGTTTTCTAACCTCACTTTTATCCTATTGCAGACATAGGGAGAACCACGAACATAATTGTCAATCCATGGGACAAAGCTGACTTGACTAGTGCATATAGGCTACAAGAGGGTGTCAATCTCTTGGAAAACAACATACAACTCGCATCTAACTCAAGCTACACTCAAATGACCTAAGTCATCAAAAGCTAGTCACTAATCGGTAAACAAAACATGACTGTTACAACATCAATTGACATCCGAATGTTACGAATCTTCTAGGAAAAGTATATAAGACCTAAGCACACATGCTTATGGTCTCAAATCTCACTTTTGATGAAGTGAAAAAAACGTGATTATTTACAGCAGTGAGATTTTCACCTAGTCATTTTTTATCCCGAATGCATCTAAATGCTTAGCAATGATGCCCCAATACCTCGCTTATGTTTACTTTGTGATTTCCTAACTTAAATTCCTACTTATGATGAAATTAGGTCGAGGGTTGGCGATGCCAAAAGCTACAATTTACCATGATATGTTTATGTCAATGCATAGAGCTCTTATTGTGGTTGCAATGTAATAGATGGTACTACAATGTGACAACCGACAAGAGAGATGGAATCATGAGAAGGAGAGAAGTGAGCGTCGTTAGCTCACATTGTGTATTTCTTATCCAAAAACTTAGAATTAACTTTACAAAAATGGTTTTTATACCTTAGCCAAGGTTTCTTTGGTCAAAAACTAATCTTGTGGGAGCTTGAACTAAGGATAAATTGATACAATCTAGAAGCTTATAGGTCCGGCTCATAGATTACAATATCCACTTGGCAAATAAGAGTTACAATATTCTTGATTTATTAAAAGAATAAGTGTTTTTACAATAAAGATCCCAAAAATGTTACATGGGTTAGCTTGTTGCTAACATTCCCCCCCTTCTCGACTGTGTCGTCCCTTGACACAATTTCATGGACTGAATTAGTCTTCGAGTTGACGGCTGGCGAGACGCTCTTTATGTGCTTGAAGCACTTTTTGATATCGGATCCACCATTCTTTCTCAGGAACTTGCAAAAACTGAATAGTAACTTTATTTTTGAGTTCTATGGTTGAATATCCAACAAGCCTTGTTGTTAGATTGCTGATCATTGGTCCAAAAATCTTTGTACACCATGTGAAGAATCCTGTGTAAAAATTCTCTCTGAATACCAACATATTTCTTGATGAAAAGAACATACATCTAGCATAGAAGCCATAAAGGAATTCTTCTGAAGGGGTTGCCCACTCAAATCATAGCATAAGCCTTGGTTACCTTCTAAAAAGAACATCCATGGGGCTCCTGCTTGTTCAGGCTCATGAAATACTTGGATGTATGTGAGCAGCATTCTACAGATTTTAAATAGCATTGCATACAAGAGGTCAGGGAGGCTCTTGAAGATGTTCATGGAGCCCGTTAGGGTTTTTACCATGTGTTCTTCAGTTACCGGTCCTTGCTCTCGAGCTGGCAGTTTTGGGTAGTTGAGCCAAGTCAGCCTTTTCTTCTTTAGTGCTTTGTGTGCTTGCCATGTCCTTACCCTTGCTACAGAATAGAATGTTGGGTCTTTTTGGATTGATGTCACCGGTGCCCTTGCAAACAAGATGAGATACCTTGAGTTTTTGTTGAGCCAATTTTTCCTCCATTTGGGGTGGAGAGCATCCGACCGCTCTTCTTGCATATCCTTGTAGAGTCTTTCGTTTACTTGTAATAGCTCCACCTTTATCAAAGGATAAGGCAACGACTGTTGATGCCACTAAGAATTGATTTGATTGGGAGTGAGTTGAGTTACATTGAGAGAGTGAAGAACCCTCAACTCCCCATCCATAGCCGCTTTCCATTCCTCATCCACTTCGTGAACAATTTTCTCTTTAAGTGCATCTTCTTCAACTTTGGAGAGCTAGACCATTGACACTTGTTCTTTGTCAATGATTGGTACTTGGAATTCAAAATTTCATGTCTGCCCTTTAGTTGGTTGTGTTTCCATTTTTGCAAAGGAGACTGATGGTATCTATATATTTGGTTGTTCAAATGTACCTGCCTCCTCTTGAGTTTCCAAATTCCCTTCTCTTAGCAACTAATTGGGTCTCTTTAATTCCTCTATCTCTTTAAGAAATTTCTCTTCTCTTTGTACACGCATATTAGGGCGAGGTCCCTTCTTTGTGCTTGTTCAAGCTTCAACTCAATTTCCAAGCCTTTGTTCCTCTTTTCTAAAGTCTTGTAAACTTCATCAGTCCCCTTGATTGAAGCTACTACTGGGTTTTCCCTGATTTGCTTTAGAAATGCCGCTTGGTCATTGATTCTCTATTCTGATTATTGTCATAAAATCTAATATCTAGCCAACCCTAATACTTTTCTCATATTAAATTGATCATTTAATGTGGGAGAATAAACGAGAACAAGGGTTAGGATATAGACATGTGCTTATAGATCTATCTCAACACGGGGCCAATGGTAAAGGGGCCCAAATGAGAGATGGTCTATCAAATATCAAGGCTAATCAATGGAGCTTAAAGACCTCAGGGTTAGCTTCATTGAATACCTCTAATAGTTAGTGTTAAAAGTCCTTTGACCTTAGGTAAGCTAGGGATGTACTTGAGGTGGGAACCCGGCCCAAGCTTGAGGTGCTTGTCATGCCTGATGACTGAGATGCTTGGGATTCTTGAAGTGCTTGATGATTGAGATGGTTGAGGTGCTTCTCATCCTTAAGATTCTAGGGTTGTACTTGAGGTGGAGACCCATCCCAAGCTTGAGGGGCTTAAGGGCTAAGCTTGTGGTGAGAACTCGGCCCAAGGTTGAGGGGCTTGAGGTGTCACAAAAGTCAAACCAAACCCCTACAAGGAGGGTGAGAGCCATGCAAAAAGGGGTGATGGTTGCTTGACCACTCTCTCTCCCAAAGGGCACCCTTTCCCAAGAGGCAACTAGGACACATGTTAAGCCCCTCACCAGGTTACCCTCATGGTGTGCCTAAAGCCTCTTGGTTGGCCTTCCAAGGGGTCCATTAATAATTTAGTGGATTTAATTAATTGTTTTAGCATTTATCAAGTCCTCTCCCTCAAAGGAGGAAGGGGGAAACTTGTGCCCAGGCTACCCTTGTTGCTTGATATGCCCTTGCATGTGATTGGCTAGGCTAGGAGGGGTCCAATGAGCCTCAAGCATGAGCTACAAGGGGGGTTTGACCAAAGCAAGCTAGGGGGTTTCTTGAGGGGTATACTCTCCCACACACACTCACACACACTCTCATTGTGGATTGTGCAAAGTGTAAGAGCTCCCTCTCCTTCTTCAAGCAAGTAGAGAGGTTGAGAGCCTACACCAACACTCTCGGCTATGGAATGCAAATCCAACCAAGATCCATGCTTCAATTCTTAAGCTTGCCATCTTCTCCGTCTTCATTACTATACTATTATGTATGATAGCAAGAAGAGTGATGATAAGTGAGGAACTAATTCTTTCTCCTATGAAATGTTTCTTCCTTCTCTTCCCTACCCTCATTCCCTGCTAGCTCTCTCCACCTTCGAAGGTGTTTGAGGTCTTGGAACTGAGGCTAATTGGGATAGTTAATGCTTTCTACAAATTTTATGTTATGTTCATGATGCATGAAGCTTTCCATATTCATTGCATTACCTAGGTCACAAGGAACACAAAGATTGTATTGTAGAAAGTCTCTCTTGATGGGAGAAACTATAATACAAATGCCTATTAGAGGGGGGAACCGGCTCCACATAAATCTGGTCCTCAATTGTGGTCATGTTCTCTAAACTCTCTCTCTCTTGAAAAAGTGTTGTTCATGCCAAGTTAACTAAATTCTATGTTTATGTTGCTACCATCAATTAAGTTCACCCGCTATGCTCACAAAGTAATTTCATAAAAGTACTTCTCTAATTTCCGCTACTCTCAAAGTGACTAGGCCATTTCCATTACGTTGGTATCAAAGCATTTGGTTTCTCTTTTCTTTCTTAAGAAGAGAGGTCCTTAAAGAGCCTATGAAAACATGGTTGATCTTTTTAATTATATTAGGGTAAGTGGGATTGGGTTCTAGTATCGGTTTTCTTGAGCCCACTATGTGGGATATGGTGCACACCTTAGGAGCTTTAAACTTAATAATGGGTTCTTTTTAGACTTGCCTATGGCTTTACCATTATTGAGCCATTAGAAGTCCAAAAGGAGCTAGCCCTTGGAAACTTTGCAATGTTAGACCCACTCCAATACTCTTTATAATTAACCAATTTGAGCCGTGGGTATAGTTACTTAAGTGCCAATTTTCAAAGGCTAAGAGGAGTAGCAAGTAAGGTTTTGAATTGCAAATCATACACTAGGTAAGTACACAAATTTTGTTAACATGGTTGAAAATAACCAAGAGAGTAGAATGAACATTGATAGCTTTGATTTTTCACGTGAAGGTGCTATTGATGATGCCCCCATGTTTGTCAATTATCTCATTACTAGGTTGCAGCAAGCTATGGGCAACCTTGCTTTGCAAGCCAAAGTTACTCAACAACTTCGTGCTTATGGGATTTCCCTTTCTCTCCAAGAAGAGAGAGAGCTTAGGAGGCCACTTGAAAAGACCCCCACTAAAATATGACTCTCTCCCATACAAGAGGAGGAATCCAAAGACCAAGAAAACAGTGAAACTTTAAGCTCCTCCTAAGATGTGGCTCCACAAAGACGGCAGTCTAGATGATTGCCAACTCCTCCCAAGAGAAAAATATCAACACACAGTACTTCTCCTTGTCATTCCAAAAGGGAAGAGAGGGAACAAAGGAAGAAAATGGCAAGAAAGAGGTCACCCTCTTCTTCACCTTCCTCCTCTTCTTATGAAAGCTATGGCTATTCTCCTAGAGAATACAAGAGGGGACAACATCACAAATCATACCCTGCATGGAGAAGGTCACAAAAGTTCAAGAAGTTCAAAGAGGGAGGAACAAGTATCTCTTTCTCAACTATGATGGCACCTTTGGTTCCACCAACAAATTATTGGCCTTCAACCAACAATTTGATGCGGCCTTTGAAGATGAGGGCTTCATAGAGTCCTCAAGCTACTCCATGTAGCTATGCACTTCCAAAAATCGGCTCGTCAATAGTGGGCTAGCCTTTGTGGAAATGGAGAACCCCCAAAGACATGGAAAACTCTATGAGTTTCCATCATGAAGCAATTCCTTTGCAAGAGATGCAAAGGACAAAGTGCTCACCAAATGGCGCAGTTTGAAGCTTCTCTCTCATGATTCTATCCACAAATATGTAGACAAGTTTTGGGATTTACATCTCAAGGCTACTGTCTTCCAAAGATAGACTTTGTCGAGCAAAAGAAATAATTCTATGTGGGATTACATAAAGAGATAGTTGAATACGTCAATTCTAAACGGCCTCGTTCTATCACCAAAGTAATCCATCACACCATAGTTGCTTCACGCATCAATTTCCAACAAGGGGCTAGATGGAATGTCAAGCCCATGGAAAACAAAGACAAAAATGATGCAAAGGAGAAAACCAATGCCCAAAAATCTTCCCAAGGTACTTCCAAAAACAACAACCGGTCCAAGGAGAATGGAGTTTACGAAGGCAAAAACAAACTCTGTCCTGAAGAGCTTGAATCTTTATGCAATGACTATAAGTGTTTTAAGTGTGGTAAGCAAGGACATGGTTATCATTCTTACCCCAAGAAAAATGCTCGCAATGAGACCCCTAGGGCTTCCATCATCGAAACTCCAAAAGAGGATGTTCATTGCAAAGGATCATCTCTATCTTATGCTTGGGGAAAGGTAAGGGAGCATGATGCCTTCATTCTATTTGACCCTAGCTCTACTCACAAATTCATATCAATGGAGTTGGCCACCAAGTTGGGCATTCAAGCTTTCAAGATGGGAGATATTGTAATGGTTGACACAGCTTTCAAGCGACAAAAACCCTCCATTACTCCCTTGATTGGGAAGTTGAGGATTCATGTCCAATGCTATGTCAACAAACAACACTTTTTCATCCCTCCTCTCCAACATGAGGATGCTATCCTAGGGGCGCCATGGTTTGATCGCATGGCTGCCAACATGAAGTTCCCTGAAAGGAGAATCTACTTCACGTACAAGGGAAAGAACATGTTTATAGATGCTAGTGAGTGTGGTCGTACTATACAATTTGTAAATCCTCCTGCTTTTGATAAATCATGAAGAGCTTGGTTTTTTAGGACATTATTTTTGTCAAAGAATCCCTAAAAGATCCTAATGTTTCATCAAATGTAAATGGTAAGAATCAAGAAGAGTTAGACTTGTCTAATTTTCTAAAAGTATTCCAAGATGTGTTCATCGATGATATCCCTATGGACTTACCTCCAAAACAAGGGGATGATGACCATCAAATTGAGCTCCTATTAAGAAGCTCACCGCCTAACAAGCCTCTTTATCGAGTCTCTTAAGCTCAAGAAGAGGAGATCATGAAGCAAGTACAAGAATTGATTGGCAAAGGGATGGTGATGCCTAGCTTATCTCCTTTTGTTCTCCAATCCTTTTAGGGAAAAATAAAGGTGGTACATATCGTATGTGTGTGGACTATCGAGCATTAAACCATATCACTATCAAAAAAAAAATTATCGTGCCTCTGGTACAAGATCTATTTGACAAGCTACAAGGATCTATCTATTCAGTAGGATTGACCTTAAAAGTGGCTATCATCACATAAGGATAGTTGATGAAGATATCCTAAAGTGGCTACTTCAGTAGGATTGACCTTAAAAGTGGCTATCATCAAATAAGGATAGTGGATGAAGATATCCTAAAGACCATGTTTTGTACAATGTTTGGTCTTTATGAATATCTAGTCATGCCTTTTGGCTTGACTAATGCACCAGCTACGTTCAATTATCTAATGGAGAAAATCTTTAGACCCGGCCACAAATTCACTGGAGTGTTCTTTGATGACATCATCATCTACTCCAAGTCTTTGGAGGAACATAAGCAACATCTCCAAGTGATTTTTCAAGCACTAAGGGAGAACAAGCTTTTTCTCAACCAAAAGAAAAGCCAATTTTTCCTTCAAGAGATTCAATACATAGTTCATGTTATCTCTCAAGATGGTATCCGTATGGATCCATCGAAGTTAGAGGTAATAAAAGCATGGCCTAATCCAAGGAATCTAAAAGAGCTAAGAAGCTTTATTGGTATGTGTGCATACTATAGAAGCTTCATAGCAAAATTTTCTCAAATAGCAGGACCACTACATGACTTAACTAAGAAGAACATTAAGTATGTGTGGACTGCTAAGGAGCAAAATGCTTTTGACAAGCTCAAAGAGAAGCTTACCTCCCAACAAGTCCTCATGCTTTCAGATCTCTCAAAGTCATTTGAGGTCCAATGTGATGCTTGTGGTGATTGCCTTGGAGCAATTTTGCTTCAAGAAGGGCATGCCATAGCATATGAGAGCCGAAGGCTCAATACAGATGAATGTGTCTTATGTTGGGGTGTAGGCTAGGTGGCCGTGGGAAACCACCCTCCACTTGATTTCACCTAATCAATATACGGAGAAAAAGAGAGCAGCACTTGATCGGGTTGATTCGGGGCGGATCCGACAGGGATCGGAGGAGATCGAGAGAGGTCGGTGAGATCTTGGCTTCTCTGTGCATGCAGTCCCTCTCACGCATGTGGGAGATTCTGTAGGGAATTGAAGCATCGGGTGTAGCAGTGGATCTACAGTCAAAAAGGCAGCTCTGGCAAAGCATTCAAAGAGATCTATTCAAGAAAGCTTGGGAATGGTGTGTGGTACACACACACACACTGTGAGGCAATCGAGCACAATAGCTCGCATTGAGCAGATAAGGGAAATTGCACATAGTAAGCCAAGCAAAGCTGAGGCAGTAGGCAAATCGAGCCTTAGGAATTTTTTTCGGGCAGCCCTGCAGTGAATTCACAAGCTTTGCAATCGGGCTGGGCAGCGCTGTGAATTTGGGCGGCTTTTTGAATAGGCAGCAACCAGAGAACCAAGCAGCAAAAGGAGGGCTGCAACCAGCTGAAATCGAAGGCTTGAAGGGCATTCAGCAGGGAATCGAGTTGTGTCATAACACACACACACACACACACACACACACACTTGCAGCTCGACATTGGGGCAACCAGTAAGCCGAGCAAGACAGAGTTTGTGGGGAGTCGGCACCAAGGGGCCACAGTGAATCCTTCAAGGCTTGTAAAACCAGTACCATTCGAGAGCATTTCGGAGCCGCAACAGGTGCAAAATCGAAGCAATAGTAGCATTGACAGAATCGAGCAGCAGGTGAATTTGCCAATTTGGGGAATCGAGTGCCCGAGATCGAGTTGCAAGGCAAGCAAGCAAATATACAAGGCTCGAGTGCTATTTGACAACTTGAGCAGGGGGGAATTGCAAGTGCAACCCGAGCAACAGCGCTTCGTCATCTCACATCACACACACACACACACACACACACACAGTGTGTACAGTGGGCCAAGAGTGGTCGGTCGTGAGCAGTCGACTGCAGCAAGCGGGCAATCTGAGCCTGGCATCACACACACACTCTGTGTGTGCTTGGCGTTGAACGAGCTGCAGCAGTAGAGGACGAGCGCGAGCCACAAACACACACATAGAGTCGTCGACTCTGAAATTGACGGAAGTAATCGACAATATAAAAAAAATTAAAACAAAAAATTACCTCATTACACTATGTGTGTAACCCCCCATTCCCACCACACCCGTCGACAGCCTCACACACAACTCTCTTAAACATCGACAGAGAGAGAGAGAGAGGTTGGGAGATACCAGAGTCTCATCGTTGACATCCACAATTCTCCGACTTCGTCATCGACTTCTTTGACATCGTCATCCGACTTCAACCTCCACACACCGAGTCCGAGAAGCTTGAGAGCGATCTTGACAGATCAAGCGAGATCTACGATCGATACCGATCTGACTCGGCCTTGACCGTTCGATACCAGCTTCAAGCATTGACATTTTATGGCTACTCGGCTAGCCACTTCTGCCCGGCGGTGGAAGACGACATCGACATCGACACCGCTCATGCGCACCGGCTCGACACTGCTCATTGCGGCGGATCTCCAACATCCGACCCAGACACCGGGCGTTTCCCTAGACGAGCGCGTTCTCGCGATCGACGACCGTGCTTGCGACATGCGCGGGTGAGGTACCTCTATCATAGAGGAGTGACACCTGACATCGGCATCGAGCGCACCGATCGCACTATATGACATAGTTTACGGATACGACACCTTTGGCGGCTATTCGACTAGCATATTTTTGCCCGGTGGCAGAAATCGGCACATAGCGACACCGACACGTAGGTTACAGGTTACAGGGGGTTTTTCAACCCATTCACTCACAGATTCTCCAGGTTACTAGACAGAGTGCTTTCACAGGCGATTTGGCAGTCATTTCGACAACAGATTCTCTACGGACAGATGCGTTGACATATGCATTTTGTTGTGAGCACACATAGTGCTATTGAGCTCTTTTGAGAGCAGATATCCCCGCAGGGATCACTTTCACTACATGCAACAATTCTTGGAGCCTGTTTGAGCATGGTTTTACTCATGTACGTTGAGTTGCAGACACTACCCACTGTACTACTTGTGGAGCCATTTTTGGCTATTTTGGCAGTTTTTCCCGGCCGTTTCTGAGACTCAGACCGGAAGAACCCTTTCTGAGACTGTGGCTAGTCCATTTGTGTCTGCATTATCCTTTGGAGGGTCGATAGCGTGAGGTTTTCTTTGAGCTGGGGTGTGCTCGAATGTTGAAAGAGCACGCAGAGGATGATGATTATACACAAGCTCAATGGGAGCTTTTGGATGCAAAAGCCATGGCTACGATACGTCTACATCTAGCCGAGTCAGTCTCCTTCACTATCATAGGGAAGAAAACAACCAAGGAACTTTGGGATAGCTTATGTTCAGCATGGGAGAGAAAAAGTGCATCCAACAAAGTTTTTCTCATGAAAAAGCTTATGAAGCTCAACATGAAAGAAGGTAGCACAGTTTCCGGTCACTTAAATGAGTTCAACTCCTTGTTCAGTTAGCTGACATCTCAAGGCTTTAAGGAGTTTGACGATGAACTGAAGTCTATCTTCTTGTTATGCTCTCTACCCAGTTCATGGGATATCTTTTACACAACCATTAGCAATTCAGCTCCGAATGGCAAGTTAGAGTTCAATGTTGTCACAGATGCGTTGCTCACTGAAGAGATTCGTCGTAAATCTCTCGACGGTGCTAGTCATGGAGATGCATACATGGCTGGCAGTTCAACAAAGGCAAGAGGCCGTGACAGGAACAAATACAAAAGCAAAAGTAGAGAGCGAAATCTTCGTAGTCCTAGCAGACACAGGAACCAAAGTAGAGATGGCAATGCCAGAAATGTCGAATGTTATTATTGCCACAAGAAGGGTCATTACAAAAAGGATTGTCCCACTTTCCTAAGAGATCAAAAAAACATACAAATGGATAATTTTGGCAAAGGCAAAAGTACGGTAAAGATTGAAGAGCTCAATGTTGTTGAGTCTCCCATACCTACCACTGCAGTAGAGGATGCTCCTCCTCCAGTGATGCTCATTATGGCCACGGAGACTCATGTCGAGGTGACAACAGATCCCTCAGATGTTCTCATTTTCACTTCAGATCTCACTCCAGATGCTTTGGTTGCACAGGATGAGGGTTATGCACAGAATTGGATTCTTGATTCTGGTGCAAGTTTTCATGTCACACCGCATAGAGAGTGGTTTTCCTCTTATGCATCCATGCATGGAATAGTCAAGCTTGGTGATTCCTATGAGCTTGAAATTATTGGCATTGGTGATGTGAAACTTCAAATGCATAATGGCACTACTTTTGTGTTGCAGAATGTCAGACATCTGCCCAAGCTTACGAAAAGCTTGATTTCTATAGGGAAATTGGATGATCTTGGCTACACTACAGTTTTTGGTAATTGTTCTTGGATGATCCGCAAGAACAACCTTATCATGATGAAAGGTAATAAAAATGGATCCCTGTACTCTTTGTTTGTTTCGAGTGTCGACGAACACTCTATCTATGTTGCCGAGCTGCCGTCTACTGAGTTGTGGCATAGCTGGCTAGGGAATATTAGCCAAAAGGGAATGAAAACACTTTAGCATTTTGGCTACTTACCTGTGTTAGATTACACAGACTTTTCATTGTGTGAGCATTGTCTATATGGCAAACAAACTAGATTGACATCTTTGCCATTGAATAAGAAACTAGGAGAACCTCTAGACTTGGTGCACAGTGATTTGTGTGGTCCAATGCCACATAAAACTCACGTTCATAGATGATTCTACCAGAAAGGTGTGGGTGTATCTCCTTAAGCGTAAGGAATAAGTCTTTTTGACATTCCAAAAATTCCTCGCCTTGGTTGAGAACCAATCAAGAAAAAAGCTCAAAGCTTTTAGCACGGACAATGGTGGAGAATATGTCTCCACGGAGTTCAAGGATTTTTGCAATAGAAGAGGCATTCGGTAACAGTTTACTGCTCCATACACACCTACACAAAATGGGATAGCTGAAAGAATGAATCGTACGATTCAAGAGCGAGTTGTCTCTATGATGTCTATGGCGAAGCTTACTCCAGAGTTTTGGGGGGAAGCTGTTCTGATAGCAGTGCACATCATCAACAGATCACCTAGTTCTCCTTTTAAATTCAAAATTCCAGAGGAATTATGGACTGGAAAAAGGCCAAGTTATGAGCATTTACGTGTATTTGGATGTGAGGCATATGCACATGTGCCCAAAGAACTTCGTCAAAAGTTAGATCCCAAATCACACAAATGCATTTTTATTGGCTAATGTGCAAATGGAGAGATGGGATATCGTCTCTGGCACCCAGAATTAAACAAAGTCATTCGTAGCTCACATGTGATTTTCAATGAATCAAAAATTCACAAGAAGCCCATCAAAGATGTTGATTATAGATGTGCTCGTTTTGAGGATGTAGCCTCCGAACCAACTCAGTTCAGTAGTGTTGCACGTACTCCTAAAGTGCAAGATACTACTATTGCTCCAGAGAGAGCACAGTCCAGTAGTCAGGCACTAAGACGCTCTGAGAGAGTATCACGTGCGCCCGAGCGGTTTGAGCCGGGTATACACCACATTTCGGTCACTGACAGTGGAGAGCCAACCTGCTACAAAGAAGCTATACAAATGGATGATAAAGAAAATCCTATAAAGTCTACATTTTTTGAATACCTTTTTGAGGTGTTCAGAATGATTAGCCCGGGTTGATGAATGTACACATAGATCATCCATATATACTTCCAAGTAATTTCAAAGATATTCTTTAAAATCATGGCTCATTAATCTTTGGAAGGTGGCAGGAGCATTAGTTAACCCAAAAGGCATTACCCAATAGGCAAAAATACCCCATTCAGTTGCAAACACAATTTTATGATGATCTTTGGGGTCAACCAAAAGTTGATTGTGTCCCTAAAAGCCATCTAAAAAGATGTAAGCTTCTTTTCCTGCAACTCGTTCCAAAACATGCATAGTGATTCGAAGAGGAAAGTTGTCTCTAATGGTAGGTGCATTCACTTTCTTGACATTGACACACACTCTTAATTTTCCATTTTTCTTGGGTACTACCACAATTGGAGACACCCAGTCTGTGTGTTCAATTTCATAAATGAATTCGGCCTCCTTTAGCTTTTCAATCTCTTCTTTGATCTTCCTGGCAAACATCTCATTATAAGTGTATGGCCTTTGTCTGCTTGGTTTCACATCATCTCTCATTGATATGGTATGTTGATAGATTTCTGGCTCAATACCTTGAGATCCTTATAAGGCCAAGCAAAGATATCTCGGTATTCTTTTAGTAAGCTTAACAAAAGCTCTTCTTCTTATTTTGCCAGATCGTTTGCAATGTAGGCAGCAGGTCTTGGCTCTTCTCTTGGTTCGGCCAGATCTATCTTTTTTGCGTTTTCAGGTCCTTCATAGGACTCATCCTGTTTTCGTGGTTCCCTGACATGTTGTTCGACTATGATTTTTTGGCCTTGAAGAGTATAATTATTGTAATGGGATGGAACAATCATTACATCTTTACCTTCCTTCTCAATGGTCTCCATTTCAGTTCTTTCTCCGTTCAACTCGTGTCATGGTTGAATCTTTGTCCTAGTATTTAGGTTTTGCTTGAGTTTCCTTTCTCATTTTTCTCGATGTTTTTGATATTTCTTGATTTTTGTTTAAAGGATATCTACCAGTGATTTTGTCTTTGACAAAATTATGTGCATCTATCTGCATCAAAAATTGTGTTCTACTGGAGACTGATGGCATAGGTCTAGCTTTCAAGTTTCTCGTGTCTCTTCTTCTTCTATACCATTTATGTCTTCTCGGTTTCTAGTTTGGAAATTCAAAAAACTATTCCTTCCCTCTTTTTATGATTAGTTTACCTCTCACATGTTCTTTCTCTGAACCCGAATCATCTGAGGTAGCTCTCACATGTTCTTTCTCTGACCCCGAATCATCTGAGGTAGCTGAATGTTCTTCTAACTCATCTGTTGCATCATAGTAGAGGTCTCAAAAGACTTATTGAGCTTTCATCAAGTCCTTGGATTCTTGAATTTTGTCTTCAATGTGAAGGGTTGAGATCATTTGTATGGGAACTATGTCATAGCCGTCCTCATTGCAAAATTGAGTAGGCATAGACGTATTTACACATACATCCATTGTTGCTAAAATTTGAGTCCACTCAAATGGCTCAAACAAATGCTCTGGAAAGGGTTCAGGTACATAGGCTTCGTCTATGCAATCCATTTCTAAGATACATTCTTCTCGTTTTAAGCTCCCATTTTCTGAAGCTCTGTATATTCAAATAGGTGTGTCTTTGTTCAACCAAGATGGAAGCTTAGTTTCAGCCGAAGAGACTGAGTCAAATTCTTGTATAGGCGTTTTCATGAGATCTCGATAAGTGTAATCTTTTAGATTAACCCTTGTTATCGATCCCACTTGCTTCAAATACAGATAATTGTTTCCCCGATCCTGGATAAGTTGTACTTATTGCATGAAAGGTTGTCCCAAGATGATTTTATAATTGAGTTTCTTTCCAAAGTCCACTATTGCAAAAGTGTGTTGATAATCAATTCCACAGGAATTAACTATCAGTTTTTCAAGCAATCCTAAGGGTCTTTCAATGTGTCCATCAGCCAATTGCAATTTCATTCGAGTTTTTCTGATGGTTGGTTGTCACCATGATTCCCATACTACTTTCGTGGCTATGGCTATGCCTGCCCTGCTATCCATTACTACCGTGGTTTTCATATCATTAAATCTCATTGGAAGGGTTGTGTTTCCTTCTTTCACTTCGTAGTATTCTCCGAATTTGTTCATTAGAACAGATCTAATCTCTTTGTTATCCAATTCATGTTTCAATTTTCCCAATTTTTTTGCGATTAG
This sequence comes from Adiantum capillus-veneris, assembly GCF_014529385.1. Lineage (NCBI taxonomy): Eukaryota > Viridiplantae > Streptophyta > Polypodiopsida > Polypodiales > Pteridaceae > Adiantum > Adiantum capillus-veneris. The sequence goes on from NW_028221648.1 coordinate 33,409, forward strand.
CCCTGTTATCCCCACCTTCTCTAGAGTTTTTTTGTAGATCATTCCATAAATATGGTTTGATTTTAACAATTCCCCTAAAGTAAGAGTGCATTGAATGGGTGTAGACATGATTGAATGGATGTTGTCTACTTCTAGGGTCTGTTTCGCTCTTTTTATCTGAGTGGTTTTACACACTATGGATTCATCTTCATTATCTCCCAAGTAAGAGGGTAATGTTTTCAAAGTCAATGGTTTAGACATTCTTGAAGCTTCAAAGCCGCAATCCCCATACAAGGATTGTACATTCATGTCCATATCAGGAGGTAGATTGTCTAACCAAACTTCTCCTATAGGAGCTGACTTCAGAGTTAGGCTCCCATCACTAATCTCTCTAACTTTTTTCCATAAGTGCCCCGTCCAGTCTTCTTCTACGAATGGAATTCCATCTAAGGTATCTTCATTGTCAGGCACTATAAGTTCTGACTCTTTTGTTTCCAAGTGGGGTTCTACCACCACTTTGGATTTCTCTTTACTAGTTCCTACCACAAGCTCCTCAGGTTTTTCCATACTCTCTAGTTTGGGTTTTTGTTTTTCCAGTATCTCCTGAGTAATTCTTACTAAATTTTGGTAAGCTTCAAGCTTAGCTGCTTCCATATCTGGAGAAGATTAGTTTTTCCATTTGTTTTTCATGTTTTGGCCTGCTTTAAGTCCCACTTGGTAAGCTTCCAAGGCTACATTAATTGGCTCAAAAAATTTGTCGGTCAAAATTGATTCTCCAGATTTCACGGTGGGTTCCTTGATTTCACTTTCAGTTTCTTTCACTTTATCCTTTTGAGCATGTCTTCTATGGCTGAAAGCGGTGCTACAGCAGCCGTTTCCACTTGTGCTGGTTTGGTGGATGTTGTTCTCTCACTTTGGTTATCCTTAGGGACATCTTCTTCATTGAAAATATCACAATTGTCTTTCCTAATTCAATAGCATCTGACACACACTCTTCTAGGGTCATATGCTTCTTGCTATACAGTATAGCATGAAGTTCTTTGTTTAGCAGTCCCTCTAGAAACAATGATACTAGTGTTTCTTCCGTAGGTATTTCTCGTTTTGGGCATCTTGCAATATATTGCTTCATTCTAGTTGCACAATCCCTAACAGACTCATTGTGTTTCTGTTTGAAGCTATAGATTTGAGCTACCATATTATGTTTCATCCCCGTTTTGGAACATGCAGCTACAAATCGTTGAGCTAATGTATTTAAGTCCATGATTGACCTTGGTGGAATGTTTTGGAGCCATGTCAGTGCTTTTGCTTCTAATGTCATTCCAAATTCCTCGAACTGAGTATGGAAATCAAATATGCATTCTGCTCTTAGCACTTGTTTAAAGCTTGCTAAGTGGTCATATGGATCTCCAAATCCATTGTATTTTCTGATCCATTTTTGAAAATCAGCTAGTCTGACACGTGTATTTGGTTCAACTCGCAGTCTCCTAGCAGTTGGTCATGTTCCGAGTCCTTTAAACCATCCTGTTGAAAATAGTGACTCATGTAGTCTTGTACTGGCTTTAGTGTCACCCGGTTTTCTTCTTGATGAGGTAGTTTCTGGTTATTTAGCATTGCTCTCAAAAGATCTCTCGTGGAGCTCATCTCTTGGAATAGTTTCTGGTCCTTGGCCCAATATCCAATCCCTTATGGAGTACCCTTGGTATTTGGTTTGTTCCACCTCTTCAGTAGTCATCATAACAAAATTATTGTTATAACAATCCCTAAACAGATAGGTTCGTAGATCTGTTGAACCTTTGTCTTTGATTTTTGAAGATATAGATGATCTTCATGGGTGTTAATTGTCCGGATTTAGCATGAGAAGTCCGTAGAAGATCTTTGATGTTTCTATCCTCCCAACAATAGACTTCGATCCTAGGATTATCCATGCTAAGCCGTTTTAGAGGCTTCAAATCAACTTGATCGTATCCCTTGAATTCTAAAGTCGGTGTCCCATCTTTTGCTGCTATATGTGGAATTATGGTATCTACCTCTAACCCCCATTTGTCTATCACATCAGGGTTTTCAACTTGTAAATACTGAGTTTCATTTTTATCCATGTACATTTTTCCTTGTTTGTTTGCCATGATTTCCTCTTCGAACTCTATGTCATGGTCATCAATGCGAATATCATACTCTTCATTAGGATCCAAGTAAACCTGAGCTCCATGGCGATTAGTCTTATAAAAAGAGAGTATGTGCTTATATCGCATTGTCGTTCCGGTTTTTGAATGAGTCGAATAGGAAGACATTTCACATGTTGATTCTAAAAAAGTGTCTAAGACTTCTTCAAAGATAGTGTCCAAGTGATCTCCTTGATTCACACTCTCTTTGATGGATACTCTACTAGCAGTCTCTGAAAATATGCCTTGATTTGCTAGTATACGACCAAGTCGAAGGTTCATATAGACTTGTGAAGCCTTGGATAGAGTACTTACCGTCGGATTGACTTGTTATCAATTTCTTCCACTTGTGAAGACTTGTTATCAATTTCTTCCACTTGACTTGATTGCAACTTCTGTCAGGCTTTCAATTCCTTGTCTGCAACCTGATTCCTGTATCAGTTTTAATCAAGTTAGCTATTTTTTCACAAAGATTGTATAATTTTTGCTAGCTATTATGACTGGTCTATGTGTATCTCTTCAAATCAAGCTAAGTGAGCCAGCAATTGAGACTTTCAGATTCTACTTTTGCAAAAAGCCAAAGGACTAATCTGCAACCTGGAAACTGAGTGAACATGTACTAATCTAGATCCAATTGAACCCAAAATTGCCTGGTGGCCTTATATTACGTTGGTCTATCACTGTAGAAGTTCAAAAGTCAAAAGGTCTGTCTCTATGTATCAGTAGTAAATAATTGCGATTATTTACTTCTCTCAATTTTTTACACTTTTTGGCTTGATTTGCCAAGTATGCAACTTGTTAAGGTCTCTGGACAAGTTTCACTTAGTTTGAACAAAATTTGTTCAAGTTATCAAATGTTTCGGGTCCGTGGACTCAATTTTCAAGAATCTATCTTAAGTCTCACTTTTGTGATCCAAATTTCACCAAATTTGATTTGTGTGGTCTACTTGATATGCTTGACCTTGTGGTATAATCAAATGTGCAAAAATGTCCAATTGTGTAGCAGATGTAAATAATTGTGATTATTTACTCTTGCTATTTTTATGCAAGTTCTTGTCACAATCTTGACACAGAATGGTTAAGCAACTCAACTTAAGCTCCCTAGCCAAGTTTGAGTCTTACCATACATCGAGCGATATTTTCCGAGCGAACCAAAATCCGAGTGAATATTTATACGACCTCACACCCTCGACCAAGTTCTCCAAGCAACAACGAACTGCAAAAAGTGTACGTGAGAGTTTATTTCAAAGGCACCCTAGTGTGACAAGGGACTTAGAAGCCATTCTAAAATAGGAAAGTGAATGGACCTTTTTGTCTGAAACTCTTCGATGTGTATAAAAATTAAAAAGAAGTGAGACTCTCTCTCAATGTTAGAAAAAACTCGGGATCTAGTGTGTTTTAATCGGCTAAAATTGTAAAATCTCAGCTAGATTTTGAGCTTGTCTTTAAGGAAACCGGGAAGTTTACACAAGTTTCAGTGTAATTACTGGCAAAAGATTCAAATTTTTGCCTAAAAACTGGGAGAAATCCAAGTTTGCCCTCATTTTCATCGATTAGGGAAAATATATTTTTCTAGCCCTACTCTCTCTCTCTCTCTCTCTCTCTCTCTCTCTCTCTCTCTGAAAGAGTTTTTTTACTACAAAAGAGAGAGAGAGAGAGAGAGAGAGAGAGAAAAGAAGACTATATTCACTAAAACTCCATCCTACCAATCTCTCTCAATCTACTAGGTAGAATCTCACAAGATCCCACCTCCTCACATTAGTTGGGAACGTCGTTTGTTGTCTGTCACCTAAAGCTCGAGCTCGTGACCTACAAGGAACGAAGCGTGCATTGAGCTATCTCCCGTAAAGTGAAAATACAAGAGACAGAACGAGAGAGATTTGGCCTCCTCCCCATGCCTTGACTCTACCTGTCCTACCTGCGTGGGTCTCACTATTGCAGGTTGGCAAGAGCTGCAGACGCAGTCTCTATCTCTAATATGTTGCACTGTGCGGCCTGCAAACAAATCACATCAAGCTTCACGCTTCCACGGAAAAATCTCTCTCCCTCCACGCGACAGCTCTGGCAAATTATCCCTGATATTTTTGTCATAAATTCCCAAAAATGCCCTTCAAATTTTCCAAACTTCCCAAAACACACCCCTCATTTTAAGATTAAATTTCTCCAAAGACGGAATAATCAGTAACTTTTCATAAGAAGACTATTGTCTATCAAATACAAGATGTTAAACTTGGAACTTGAGTTGGTTATGTAGGCTTCGTCAATTTTGCGAGGTAATTAAGCACTCAAAAGCCAAAATTTTAAGGGTATTTTAAGAATTTTCACAAATTAGAGGGGTATTTTAGTAGGGAAAGGTGAGACCATTGTCAAACGCGCCTTGTCCCCTTTTCCCTTTCCTTTTGCATTTCATTAAACTTTTCACTTGTTCAATCCCCAAAGGCATCACCCGAGATACCCTTTAAAACAAACTAAAAAAAGATTATGGGGACATACTTCACTTTGTATTCACTAGAGAAAAAAAGATTGAGATTTTTTAATATAAAAAAAAGCCTCCTAAAGGATTTGCGCCGACGTAGATCCTTTAGGGAGGCTATTTTTTAAAAAAAAATCATCTTTACTTCGTTAGTGTAGTAGCGTTTTCTCAATCCCTCCCCTCTCATTCACCCACGTGGCAGCGCTTTACAGCGCTAAAAAAAACGAGCTCCTGCCAAAAGCTGCACCGTCAAAAGCACAAAGTAATAAAAACAGAGGAGCAGTTCGGAGTTCCATCGATCTTCTCCACAGGCAGGTTGACAGTTCGCAGGATTCACAACAGCTTCACAGTTCGCAGGTTGACAGCAGCTTCACAGTTCACAGCCTCAGGTTCTCTCTCTCTCTCTCTCTCTCTCTCTCTCTCTCTCTCTCTCTCATCCACATATGGTGACCATGCTTCCCTCCATGTCCAGTTGTCGTCTGCGCCTTCCTATCTTCCTCACGTCAAATCCCAAGAGGAGAGCTGTCTCTCTCATACCCATAACTACTAGCTCATCCTCCCTCTCGGCACCATGCGTCGTTCTCTGCATCAAAGATGGCGCCAGCCGTAAAGGAAAAAGAGCTTGGCACCCTTAGAGGAACCATGGGAGGCCTTCAAGAATGCCATCAGATGGTGAATTTAAGATTAAATAAAACACACGTCTCATCAAGGTGCCACAGAGCTAGATTTGGTTTCATAAACAATGTGAAGATGCTCAAAAACCGGTAAGGGGATTGGGATGACAAAGAGCAATACTCTCAAAATCTACTTCTTGCGTTCTTGAGTCCGGGCCTGTAACTCGACAAAGAGCAATACTCTCGAAATCTACTTCTTGCGTTCTTGTTCTAGAGTAGCCGTGAACATGCAAGTGTAGGTGATTATCGTTGTGGATACGTAGGAGCTCTAAGGGGCTCAACTGGGTGACAATGCATTGTTGGCTTTTCCAATCAGATCTTGCGCAATTTGTTGTCCCACTTTGCACTATACATCTCTTGAAAATTCAATGCTCCAGGGTTTGTGGCGATGATGCAGGGTGTGGTAGTAGCGTTGATGCAATACGATCTACTGCATGTTGTCGGTAGGAGTAGTTGGAGGACCTCGAGGGCCATGGAGTCCACAGATGGCGTTAGCAGACCAGGGCTAGTCACAGCGCACAACACTACTAGAAAATCCCTCTTATCAGCTCTAATTGTTTGCTTGGTGATTCCTTGTTTCACAATGATGCCAATTGTCCTGTAGATCTTCATTACTTGCTAGTGCATGTTGCATGGATAACTAATTTGATGTTTTGAGACCATGTCCACCTTGTGCAACGTCTAGGAGGGGAGAGTTATTATGCACGGGTAGGGGGTGTCCATGCTAAGGATAAAGGGGTCTCACTGGCAATTATAGCAGCTTCGTGTGTATCATGTCCATGTTCAACTACCTTACTCAGCTCATTTCTGCAGGCGCAACTATTTATGGCATAACTCTACCGTGTTTCACTGCAAACAGATCAAGAGAAACTTGGACAAATCTCCTCTTCATTTGCAACGGCGACATATTCCAGCATGCGGTGAGTAAAATGTACCACATTTTAATCTTGAACGCTGAGGACACAGTAAAAAGGAACACACCGAAAATTGCATGCTGCCGTGGGAATGGCACGTTCCCTTGTATTATAAAAATTGGGGAGGACTGTGCAAACTCCCCCGTGCAGGGACACCAGCACGTTTTTTTTTTCTATAACATAAGAAGTAAAGAACACCTACAAATAATTAGATTACTCTCATAACCTTAAACATTGTGCTATTACTTTTCTAACGCTTCGTACTTATTCTGTGCAAGGGACATTCAGGAAATCAACTATCGCTTGCCTCTTCCCAGGTCAAAACCCCGCAACAGCGCAATCCAGCACCAGGTACATGGTTGTTTCAAACACTTGAACTGTCCGTTGCTTAGACATGACTAGTAAGTAAATATCACAAGGTTCTCATCACATTGAATCATTAAGATTGAGTCCGACTTAAGCCTTCAATGGACCATCACCGAAAGCGTAGGATACGCCTCAGCAGATCGAAAGCGGGTAGGCCAATTCCAGCTTATCTGATTGAGCAGCAGCCAGAATTTGAGACTGCAATGTATAAGTTGCAATACTATCTTTACCCAAATTTGCAAGAGCGGGTGCTCAAACACTACATGCATAAATGGAGTGAGTTCATTCCATGGCCAGTTCAACCACCTACCCCATGCCATCCTCATTACATCACTTGGAATACACTCAGTCAACAAATCACCATCGATATCGTCGTGCTAGCTAGTTGCTCCACAAAACACCATTGTATGTTGTTTGTGCAGATTGCGGACGTGCTCGGCCTACTCGAGACTATAGAATTAAATTACTCTAATGTGGTCCCCAACCACCTTCAGTCAGCTAAACAATTCGTTTCGCGCTATTTCTCTGTCAACCAGTTACCCACACGCGCAACTTTGAGGAGCATCTTACCGATATAGTCCTCCTCCTCTTCTCCACAGAAGTTTTGTCCATTTCATTATAAAAAAGTCATTGCATGCTACATTCAAAGTTCCGTTCTTAATTCATCAACTTTTTGGCATACTATTTTCATCAAATCGTTTCAGACACTTACATTCACTTGGCGTAACAAGATTTGTGCAAAACAAATAATAAGCTCGCTCTCTCTCTCTCTCTCTCTCTCTCTCTCTCTCTCACACACACACACACACACACACACACACACACACACACCCCTTTCATTCCTACAATGTTCTTTACGGATCTATACTCTTGTTCAGTGCTTGCTCTCTCTAATTGCAATCGCCTTGACGGCTTGTACCTTTATACCAGTTTGTTATCCACTTCCGATTATACAGGCTAACGAAGCTCTCTAGTTTAAAACTCAATCCTTCCTTTAGGGAGGCTTTTTTAAAAAAAAACTTAGTCTTTTAAAACTCAATCCTTTAACTTCATCTTTAAAAACTCAATCCTTTAACATTGTATTCACTAAAACTCAATCCTTCTGAAGGCACACTTTATATTCACTACAATCCTTAAGGGGAGTTAAGCACGTTGTATTCACTGAAGGGAGTTAAGCACTTTGTATTCACTAAAACTCAATCATCAAGGAGTTAAACACTTTGTATTAACTACAAAAAACATAAAGTTTTTTTTTAAAAAAACCTCCCTAAAGGATCTGAGCCGGAGCAAAAAAGATCGAGTTTTTTTTTTAAAAAACCCTCCCTAAAGGATCTGTGGCGGCTCAGACCCTTTAGAGAGAGTTTTTTTAGCCAAAAAAATAATCTTTTTTTTGTGAGACCAAAGCCTCCTACGTTGTGCAACCTACGAGGCCTTTGAGCTTGGGGGGACTCGAAGGGGGCATTGCTATAGGGTATGGTGCAAGTGCTCCTTTGTTGGAGGATGTTGCATGGAGATCTCATGCCACAAAGTCTCAAGGGTGAGGTGTCGGGTAGGCTTGTCTTCTTGTTGTTGCTTTTCCTTGTCTCCCCCATATTTTTTATCATACAAGAGGCATCGTCTCTTCCGTCTCCTCGTTGAAAGGGTAAATGGACAACCTAGTTATTGTTTCTTCACGGGATGTTCTCGGTTTTTCACTTCAAGTGTTCCTTGCTAGGGCAAGGCTCCCTTCTAATAGCCTGTGGTTTCGGCTTCAAGGTGAGTGTCGGCTCTGATCTTGGAGGATGTTGGTGCTTTTGATTGGCTAGCTTGTGATTCCATCCTTGGTTGTCGATTCGGCTCGGTTATTCATGGTGGTCTCGACAGACTTTAAGTTCGGGGTGGTCTGCTTTTCTTTGCGGCGATGTAGGTGCTCTTGTCTATATCTTATTTAGTTGTTGCCCTTGGTGGTGGCTTTTGTCGGTCAAGCTATTACGTCGGTTCTAATTGGAGGTTCCCTCTAGGCGAGCAGTTTGTCGATGGCAGGGCCGTCATCCTGGTGTGTGGCAACTATAGATGCCTCTACTGGTGATGGAATTTGTGGGCCCCGTCCTCTCGACATGCTATGTGCATTAGTATTTTGTTTGTTCCGGGTTGGCCTCTCGTGTTCTAGATAGTTTGTTAAGGGTCATCTATGGTCAAATGGTGGTTATCATAGTTGTTTATGTATTTGTCGGTTAGGTCTCCATGTAAAAGGGCATGATCTTATTGTTGTTATGTTGTGCTACTACGATGCCATGGCTCATTTTGAGCATCGCTTTTTATGTAATTTTTTTTGCTACTTAATATATATACTACTCACTATTGTGAGTATTGAAAAAAAAAAGTGACTAGTCTCCTTTATACTCTCTCTCTCTCTCTCTCTCTCTCTCTCTCTCTCTCTCTCTCTCTCTCTCTCTCTCTCTCTACTAAATGTAAAAGTGAATACACATTTCTTTTCTAAAGCTCTCGTGCTATAATAAAAAAAATCCCTCAAAGGGTCTCTATCGGTGCAAGGAGATTTTTTTAACTATACAATGAGAGAGAGCGAAAGCTAGATTGAACAACTACATCTGTTGTTAATGAAAATTTGTGATGATTAGCAATTTGAATCTCACCTTGTCTTGTATGAATAGTAGCCCACAACTAGCAAGGCCTCGTTGTGCTACGCACACATCAACACTCTTGTCCTACCTCTCCAGTAAGGCCACACACCGTTAAGAGTTGGATGGAAACATGTCCCACCACCTAGTCATCACAAGTTTTCCAGAAGCACACTGAGAGAGAGAGAGAGAGAGAGAGAGAGAGAGAGAGAGAGAGAGATAGAGTTGCCTCTCAAAAAAAAAATCGATCTAGCCCTTGCCCCCAACAATCTTTGCACTTGAGGATGGTGGTGGCACTACTAGATGTGGATGTGGTGGCGAACACACAACCTTACTGAGAAGGAGCAGGGTCTTTTTGTGTGGAGGCTACATCACATGAATTTTGATAGTCATCAAAGATGTACTGCACATTTTGTGTGTGTGTGTGTGTGTGTGTGTGTCTTTGAGTGATTGAGAGAGAGAGAGAGAAAGAGAGAGGTTTTTCACATATAAACAAAGGGTGTGGATTCTTGAGTCTTTTTTATTGCATGCACGATGAGAGAGAGAGAGAGAGAGAGAGGATTCAAAAAAGTGGGTAACAAAATCTTAATGGATTTTTAAAAGATTCTCCCTTTCAAGAAACATGGGGAGACAAGCATGCAGTAGTCGATGCAACACTAACTTCTTGCTTGCAGAGGACCTTCAATTTTGTCTTTTGGGATCTTGGTAGATTCCTCCTAAAATCTAAATAAAACTCAACGAGGATACTGATATTGGTCAACAAATAGGCGAAGGTCTCAATTCGCAACACCCTAAAATATGCATGATAGTCGGCTACTAATAAGATTGGCGCATGAGCAAAGAGTTGAAAAATACTAAGTTCTGCTATAACTAAGCAAAGAGGTGAAAAATAGTCAAATACATTGCAAAAGTAGGGGGGGGAAGGGGGGGTTTTCCTGGAAGGTCAAGCACTAATGCATACGAAGGCCTGCAGACATCATATCAGCAATGTGATTTTCACAAACTTACAAAATTCCTTTGGGGAATAGAAAATCTACGAGGTTTCTTTTATTTTATAGAAAAATACACAAGAAAGAACAAGCTCAAATGTCAATCTTGCTAGCACATACCTCTTGCTTGGCATACTCATTCTTAAATTTAACCGCCATCTTTAGGAGGTCTAGGGAAAATTTATTTAGTCTCTCAAGTGAAGAAATGAATGACTTGCAAAAATGAGTGACTTATAAGAACTCTCGGCTATGTGTGTTTTGATAAAGTGCCTCTCATTAACTCGCTCGGTTTTATCATTGCTTGAAAAAGTTTGCTCGGAGTTTGGGATTCCTTGCCAAGTTTCATCAAGTTTGGATAATTATTGTTTAACTGGTCAATAGTTTTGTGTACGCAGACACTTTGCAAATTTGGTCACAATTTTTAATCCAATGATCCAAATCTTGCCAAATTTGATTTGTGGGCTTAATATAACATGCTAAAACTAGTGGTATGCTGGGTTGGTAAAAAAAAAGTGAAAAATGGGACAAAAGTAAATAATCACAATTATTTGCTACTGATAAATTTTTGCATCTTTTTGGTCAACTGAGCATGTACACTTGTTTATCACATCAATATAAGCCTATGAATCAAGTTTCACTGAGTTTGAACAAAATTTTCCCAATTTACACTCAAGTTCTCGACAATCAGTACAAAATTCAGTTTTTACCAAGTTTTTGGTCAGTTTGATGATCCAAATTCTATGGGCCTTTCGAAAAGATGTTTGTACGCATACATAGAGTCTCCGCTATCAACCTTGGTCACTTTTGAGCTGAAAGTAAATAATCACAATTATTTACTTCTATACTAAAATGAGCACTTTTTCAATTTTTTCCCTAGACAGTCTTTTTATGAGCTATTTTCTAGCCTCTAAATCACTTAAAACTTAATTTGGCTTAGATGTCAAGAAAAAGTAAATAATCTAAGTTTTTGCAAACTCTTGAAATTTTACCTCAAATGCGTCCTTAAGCTTATCCACTGGTTCATACAACTTTTAAAGCATGCTCTCCAGTCGGATTCAATAGTGGACAGTCTTTTGGTGCTATTTCTAGTTGTAGACCTGAAATTTTGCAGCTTCACATAAACAACTCACATTGATTCTTTTGGATAGAGCAATGTTCTGAGATTCCACCTCAGATTCTACTTATCCTACTCTTAGGTTCTACTGCAATGGGGTTGTGGAAAGTGTCCACAAACACTCGTTTTCTTGTTTTTTATGATTTTTTGAGCTTTGACCTTAAGACTTGTCTCGTCCATCAATCATTCTCAAAATCCTAATCTAATCCTACAATCCTACAATCCTAAAAGGTACTTAGTAAGTACAACCAACTTAAAAGCTACCTCTACACATCAAAAGACGACGATCTTAAGTTATGCGGTTTTTAAAAAAAAGTTTTAACTCTAGGTGATACTAGAGGAAATTAAAGGATAAATTCACAAGACGCTCGTGTTTTTTCCTAGTTTAGGTCTCTTAGATCCCTATAGCGGCGCCAAATGTAGGACGGGTGTCTAACCTCATTCCTATCTTATTATAGACATAGCAAGAATTACAAATATAATTGTCAATCCATAGGACGAAGCTAACTTGACTAGTGCATAGAGGCTACAAGAGGTTTTCAATCTCTTAGAAAACAACAAACAACTCGCATCTAACTCAAGCTACACTCAAATGACTGAAATCACCAAAAGCTAATTGCTCATCGGCAAACAAATCACATCCATTACAGCATCAAACAACATCCAAACGTTATGAAACTTCTCGGACATGTTTATGAGACCTAAGCACACATGCTTATGGTCTCAAATCTCACTTTAGGTCAAGTGCAAAAATCGCGATTATTAACAGTAGTGAGTTTTTTACCTAGTCGTTTTCGACTCAGAATGCATCTAAATGCTTAGCAATGATGCCCCAATACCCCACCTATCCTTAATTTATGATTTTGAAGCTTAAATTTCTACTTATGATGAAATTAGTCCGCAGGTCGACAACGCCAAAAGCTACGGCTTACCATGAAATGCTTACATCAATGCGTAGAGCTCTTACCTGCTATTGCAATGTAGCAGACTGCACTGCAATGTGACAATCGAGAGGGAAGTAGGAAGCGCGAGAAGGAGATAAGTGAGCACCGTTAGCTCACGCCGTGTTTCTATTATCCAAAAACTTCTAAAAAACTTACAAAAATTGGCTTTTATACCTTAGCCAAGGTTTTTTTGGTCAAAACTAATAATTTGGGAGCTCTAACTAAGGACAGGTTGATAAAATCTGGAAGCCTGTAGCCCCGGCTCATCAATTACAATGTTTGTCTAGAAAGTAGGAGTTACAACATTTCCGATTCATCAAAATAATAAGTGTTTTTACAATAAAAGCTCCGAAAAATGATATCCGAGTTATCTGAGTTAGCTTGCTGCTAACAGTCATCCATCTTGGAAAGATGTCATAGGATATGTCATAGGGTAAAAAGGGATCCTCCACTCGCTAAGCAAGATTGACTAATGACTAAGGCTTTATCTCTTTTACCTCATAGTCGAGGACGAATATGATTTCAAGAGAGAGGTAATGTCATAAAATCTAATATCTAAACAACCCAAATGATTCTCTCATATTAAACTGATCATTTAATGTGGGAGAATAAACGGGAACAAGGGTTAGGATATAGACATGTGCTTATAGATCTATCTCAACACGGGGCCAATGGTAAAGAGGCCCAAATGAGAGATGGTATATCAAAGATCAAGGCTAACCAATGGAGCTTAAAGACCTTAGGGTTAGCTTTATTGAAGACCTCCAATAGTTAATGTTAAAAGTCCTTTGACCTTAGGTAAGCTAGGGATGTGCTTGAGGTGGGAACCCGGACCAAGCTTGAGGTGCTTGTCATCCCTGATGACTGAGATGATTGGGATGCTTGAAGTGCTTGATGATTGAGATGCTTGAGGTGCTTGTCATGCTTGAGATGTTAGGGTTGTACTTGAGGTGGGAACCCAGCCCGAGCTTGAGGGGCTTAAGGGCCAAGCTTGTGGTGAGAACTGGGACCAAGCTTGAGGGGCTTGAGGTGTCACAAAAGTCAAACCAAATCCCTACAAGGAGGGGGCAAGTCATGCAAGAAGGGGGGGTGGTTTCTTGACCACTCACTCTCCAAAGGACACCCCTCACCCAAGAGGCAAGTAGGACACATGTCAAGCCCCTAGAGAGATTACTCTCATGGTGTGCCTAAAGCCTATTGGTTGGCCTTCCAAGGGTCCCAATGATAATTTAGTGGATTTAATTAATTGTGTTAGCATTTATCAAGTCCTCTCTCTCAAAGGGGAAAGGGGGACAGTTATCCCAAGGCTACCCTTGTTGCTTGATATGCCCTTGCTTGTGATTGGCTAGGTTGACCAAAAACCAAGCTAGGCGGGTTGCTTGAGGGGTATACTCTCCCACACACACTCTCATTGTGTATTGTGCAAAGTGCCAGAGCTCCCTCTCCTTCTCCAAGCAAGTAGAGAGGTTGAGAGCCTACACCAACACTCTTGGCTATGGAATGTAAATCCAACCAAGAGCCATGCTTCCATGCTTAAGCTTGCCATCTTCTCCATCTTCATTACTATGCTATTATGTATGCTAGCAAGAAGAGTGATTATAAGTGAGGAACTAATTCTTTCTCCTATGAAATGTTTCTTCTTCCTCTTCCCTACCCTCATTCGTGCTAGCTCTCTCCATCTTCAAAGGTGTTTGAGGTCTTGAGACTGAGGCTTGGGATAGTTAATGCTTTCCACAAAGTTCATGTTATGCTTGTGATGCATGAAGCTTTCAATCTTTATTGCATCTCCTAGGTCACAAGGAACACAGAGATTGTATTGTAACAAGTTTCTCTTAATGGGAGAAACTATAATACAAATGCCTATTGGAGGGGGGTATGGCTCCACATAAATCCGGTCTTCAATTGTTGTCATGTTCTCTAAACTCTCTCTCTCTTGCAAAAATATTTCTCATGCCAAGTTAACTAAATGCTATGTTTATGTTGCTACCATCAATTAAGTTCACCCGCTATACTCACAAAGTTTTTTCATAAAAGTACTTCTCTTATTTTTGCTACTCTCAAAGTTAATAGGCCATTTCCATTACAAGTATTGCAAAGAGGCATTTGCTACATTCAACTGTACGTGGAGATTTTGTGCTAACTGAGTAATGTTCATAAGCATTTGTACTTCAGTCAAGTGTTGGTCCTTGCTTTTACAAGCATCCGACAACTTTGTGAGGAGTTCCCCTAATTCTTCCATTTCCTTTTGCTACTTTTCCTTGACACTTTGGTGTTGTTTTGCTTCGTTCTTGAGCTCTTTGATTTGGTCTTGAATATTTTCAATGATATTCATCTTGACTTTAAGCTCACCTTGGAGAGCATCAATCACTTGTTCAAGCTCTTCAGCTTTAGCATTGCGGCTAAGAGCTGAAGTTTGTATTTCCTCCATCATTAGATGCATCTGCTTTGCATATTCATTAACTTGGATGATAACTTCATCCATTGTTTCCCATTCTTCAGATTTTGCTTGAGTCTCTTTAGAAGGTCCAACGGACTCTGCTTGAGGCTCTTTAGAAGGTCCAGCCTCATCTTTGTATGTTTCCTTTGACTGTTCTTGATTAGCTTCCTCCTCTTTCTTCTCATCTTCTTTTGTTTCCCGCCTTCATCTGGTTGGTCAGTTGGTGAAGGGCTTGGACTAGGAAATGGTTGATCATCTTGTTTGGTAGTGGGTGAGGGTGGTCTTGGAGACATGTCTCCCTGTTCCTGTTGTGGTTCAGTTGGTTTCGCAGCTTCTGCTTGCTCTGTTTGTTGAGTAATTGACTCTTCTTTGGCTTTTCTTTGAGCTTCTAAAGTCTCTTGTATCTTCAGGGCTTCGGCTTCTGTATGCATCCTTTCGACCAGGTCCTTCCGATCTTCTTGGATCTTCTTCTCAGTGTTTTTGGTTCTAGAACCCTTGATTTCCCTGGGATTCCATGATTCTGTATTTTGTCCTGCGGCTTGTTGACTTTGTTCATAAGCTTCTTTTTCTCTTTTGAACCTTTCTTTTTTTTGTTAAGGTTCTTCCTGATGGGTGGCCTCTTCTTTTCTTTTTATCTCTTCTCTCCTTGCCCTCTTTTTCTCATTGTCCTAACTCTCTTCACTGCTATGGGCCTCAGGTGAGCTTTCCGCTGACTCTTCATCAGATTCATAAATTCCTTTCTTCTTTGATCTAGTAGCTCATGGAGAGGGTTGAGCTATGATTATCCATGTGTTCTGATCTCGGGCTAGCGGCAAGTTATCGGCCATCCCAATGGCATGGTATGCAATTCGAGCTAGAACTTCTGGAGCTCCCAAATATGTTACTCTTCCTTCCTTCTTTGTGCTCTTGAGTGTTGTAAGCACATACTGAGCATGATCTATTGATTATCTTGTTGTTGACTTCAATACTGCGTGAAGGTGGTTGCGACAGCATGATTTGGGGTAGTGTATCTTGGTGGTTTCTTGGCGAGGAAGTGGAAGTGTTGGTGATATAATTGGGCGGTATCCTATACTTGCTTTAGTATTAGGTTAGAGAAGGTGGTGGCCACTGTACTCTTTGTGAATGTACCAGTTGTATTCCTATCTCTTGCTCTCATTTTCATACCTTCAGTGGGTAGCTTTAGTGCTTCATCCACTATGTCTTTGTTAATGACTACTTCAACCTTCTGTCCCTGATTTATGATCTGGGCAGAGCAATCTTCTTTAATCGTTGACAGTAGTTCATAAGCTCTTTGTAATTCTACTCCACATGGTCCTTGATCATCAAATTCCCAAAGTCCTAACCTCCTGTTAGCTTCTTTTGTTGATGGCTTTGTTGCTACATCATAGACTTCTTTAGAAAGCATCTACAACTCTACGTGATTTGCCTCTTCACTCTTGAATCTTCCGGTGAAGATTGTGGTGTTGTGTTCTTCAAGCTGTTCTTTTGACAGGTAGGTTACTTTGGCCGTCTTCACTGAACTCGGGTCCAATTGATATGGTGGCAACTCTAGCAGCTTTCCTTTTTGGGTCATTCTCTTCTTTGCTTTCTCAAGCATCTTGCATTGCACCTATTAGGAGAATACAGTTCCAAAGTTCAAAAATTCCACAAATTTCGCTCTAACATGCCGCGTGTCTGAATTGCTGGCAAATGATGTCCGTTTTGCTTCAAACCAATTTTAGAGCATGCATAGATGCATAAAAACATGTAAAGATCAAAACCATCAAATCCAGGCAAAAATTGTAAGCAAAGTAATAATTGTAATTATTTACAGCAGAGGAATTTTTCCATATTTTTGCACTTTTGACTTCATAGGCTTGAAGAACATGTGACTTAGATCCCCTGAGTGAAGTGTGAGCTCATTTGAGTGTACATGGTGGAAATGGTGTCAGATTTAGTCTTCAGACTGTGAAACAGTAGATATAAAGGGATTTTGGGTTTTTGAGATCCAAATTTAATCAAACTTGATTACTGGGCTTGTCACATCATGTACTTTGGTCCCATAAGGTCAAAGAAAAAATTTGGGCTCATTTTGGCAAAAATATAAATAATCACTATTATTAACATTTTTATCAAATTGAACATTTTTTCTTGCAAATTGGTTCTAGACATGCTAAAGACCCTCTCTGTGAAATCTGAAAGGTTTTGGATTAAAAAATGTGACAAATAACTCAAAATTTGGATTGAAGATCTGTTAGTGCATTTTTTGACAAAATCTGAGATTTACTAAATCTTTTGGGCTCATATTTGACATGTGGCATGAGATAGATGTGCACAAGTGATAGGTGAAGCAAAATGATGATTCTCAAGCCAATTGTGCACAAAAGTAAATAATCGCGATTATTTACAACAGTTGAATTTTTTGGCTTGAAAGACAATTTTATGACCTACACATCTTTATTACATCTAAAACAAGTCCTAAAATGAGTTTGGTAAGATTTGGTCATGTCGACATCACTTTGTGATATTGTCTACTCTGAAATCACCGGTTTTTGTTACCACTTTGTGTGTAGAGTTGTTTCGTCACTGTTGAAGCCATCGACTTTTGTCCGCTACATAGTCCTGATGCTGCTCATCTAGTTTGGGCTCATTTGGGGTCAGTTTGACTCCATATGTCAAATTGATGCTTTGTAGTCTTCGAGTTGTTTCCTGTTGTTAGAGAGCTTGCCTTGATTTTTTTCTTGAAACCATCTAGGTACATTGTATATAGACCTTGTCTGGAGTCAAAATTCAATTCTGGCATGTGGCAAAAACCTAGATTATTTACTTGAAGACCCCCTCGATCACTACCAAATGGTCATCTAATGATATGGAAGTGTTCTACTATCTAGGAGCATGCTACAGTTCAAGTCTTGTCCAATTCGGTAGAGCTGACAGGTCGCTATGGTCGTTTTTGTGTTCTAAGAATCCGTACATAGCTGGAATTCTAGGGTTTTTCCTTAGGCCTAGACCTACTACTACCCGACTGCATAGAAATTTTCTTTGATGAGTTTAGAACTTACCCCTCATGTCTCGTGTGAAATGGCATTGAAAATGGGCGACTGTGGACTCCGAAAATCGCGTGAAGAAGGTAGAGAACTCTCTTTTTCAAGAGTGACTAGTGGAATGAGGTGATTTTGGACTACCTAAGATATTTATACTCGGACTTTCCAAACTATTTTTCCCCACATTACCCCGTTAGTCCTATTGGGCCGTGAAATCTACGTTAGACTCAAAAATTTCCTCAATCGAACTCCGTTAGCTCATTCTCCAAGAATTTGCAAAAACAGGCCTTGGCGGCCTAATGTATCTTCAGTTTCTCTATTTGAGCTCATTTGCTATTTAGTATTAATTTTTGACATGTTTATTAAAAAATCAAAGAAAATAATAAAATGCACTAAAAAAGAAAATTGAAAGATCAACAATTAAGAAAATCCATTTTTAAAACACTACTTTATTACTTTTTGGAAGATTTCTCTATTTTTAAGCTCCAATATCAAGAAAAATTATTGAAAATGAGCAAAAAAGGTTAATTTTTTTATGTACTTTTTTAGAGTATATATGCTATTTCCACTCATCCGGGAGATGTTATCAGTTGAAATTCCCCTGTTGATGATTGTTAAGGGCATTATTATGTAATTTTGCAAAAAATCGCACATTAACATCTAACTTTTTCCTCCCTCTTCAAACATTGCCCTTAATTAATGAAGTTTCCTTCCACCCCTCCTAGATGGAGTACTCCGGGACGAGTGTGTGCATGGGTTGAACAATCGTGTCTATGCATAGCCATGGTTGGCTCTATCATGCGTTGAAGGTCAATGCAATTCAAATCAGTATGCGGTACATGAGTTGGGTCTTGAGTAGTTAACTCAAGGGTTTCCGTGGTCGAGGTTTCTTGTTGATGTTTTCTAAATAGCAAATTTTGTAATTTATGTGCTCTTTGCTTGATTGTACCGTCTAGATGCTTTGGCACACTGATCTCCCGAGCTGGTATCAATGATGACAATTGCTGAGATTTAACTCTCCATTGGTAGTTTGGTCTTCCTTTGATGAACTGTTGTGGTGGAGTTTTTTTATATTTAACTTTACTCTAATTCATCGGCTTTATAGCTTGTGGAGAAGATAAATGCTCCTTTGGTTTCCAAACCCATCTAGTGCTAGTTTCTCTTATGAAACATGTTTTTCTCTGAGTTGTTAGATGTGAAACTTTCTTCAGTATGGTAGATGAGTTTTTGGGCACCCAAACTTGAGATGATTTGTCCTTGATTTGTGCTTTTGGTACCCAAATCTGCCTGACTCCTTGCATGCTGCTTGTAGCATTTACTTGTCTAGAGCTTGACGTAGATTGATTATTCCCTGGTTTCTTTTGTTGGCGACCTCTTTTCCATTCCTCTTTGCTCGATGCAATTGGAACTAAGAGTTGTCCTCCTTGATAGCCTGAGTTGATTGGTGTCCCAATCTGGTACTGCCTTGTATGTCCACAACCATGAGATTCCAATAATCATCGTTTCATTCGTATGTTCATTTGGTATGCATACAAATTGATGAGGCCATGAAAATCCATTTACTATCACAATTCAAGTTAACCACTCCCAATGCCGGTGTTGGATTTTTGTTGCATCCTTTGATAGCAGATATTCCCAATGCTAAAGATTGATTTGTAGCTTTCTTATAAGTGGAATAGCTGACTGCATTCATTCGAGCTTCGATAACTACTAATGCATTTGTGATATGATTGTTCTGTTGTACCACGATGCCAAGGTCAATTCCATCCAACCATTCATCATCCGTTGATACTGCATCATTCTGTGACTCCCATAGTCTTTCATCTGGTTCCAAAGTGTTGATGGGAATAGGTGTTTGTTGATTAATAAAAGCATCTTTCCTTCTGAGTACTCAAAGTCGATCTTCCTCTTGAGCTTCATCAATAACTTGTTGTCGTTTAATCTTTCTCTACTTTGTTGTGCGCATTTTTTCTATCAAATCATTGGTTAGTAACAAATGGTACTTCTTTAAGCGGAATCCACTAATCCAATTAGCCATTGGTTCACCATCTATAGTGGACAACTTAACTGCTCCACTTGGAGATACGTCTTCAATGATAAACAATCCATTTTCTTGAATTTGGGTATGTGTTGCTCAAAGAACTAGGTCCCCTTTTTTGAAGATTTTTGTGACTAGATGTAAATCAAAAAATTGTTTTTGATTTCGTTTTTGTGCATAGATGTGAGCTACAGCCCTTAGCCTTTGTTCATCAAGCTTTTCTAAATCTTCAAGCCTCTCTAACAATTCATGTCCGGTCCACTCAAGATCTTTAGCTACCCTTAGTGCCAAGAATAGAAATTCTATTGATAGTATGGCATCAAGACCATAAACAAGGTTAAAGGTTGTAGCATTTAAAACTGTCTTGAATGAAACTCTATAAGCCCATAGAGCAGCATGTAGATTCATCTCCCAATCAGTTCGTCCTGAACTAACCATTTTAGTCAATACCGAGCTAAGAATTTTATTTGTGTGCTCAACTTGTCCATTTGATTGTGGATGATATGGAGTGGATTTGTTATGGATGGCCATAAATTCATTTAGCAGATACTAAATTACCTCATTGAGGAAATGAGTTCTCCTATCATTGACAATTTCTATGGGAAGTCCATATCTTGTGAATACATTCTCATACAAGAATGTGGCTATGGTTCTAGCATCGTTCTTTTTGGTTGCCTTAGCCTCTGTCCACTTGGTCAAATAGTCCATAGCTACAAAGATATATTGAGTTTGAGTTTTAGAAGTAGATGGTTGTATTGGTCTGACAAAATCTATGCTCCATTTTGCAAAAGCTCTAGCTCCCATCATTGGTTTTAAAGATATGCTATCTACCCTTGTTGGCATTTTTTCTTGTTGGCATGCATCACATCTTTGAACATATGTTTTGGCAGCTATAAAATTTGTTGGCCACCATATGCATGGCATTAAAATTGCTCTAGCGATGGATTCACTAGAAAAGTGACCTCCAGCTAATCCAACATGTGCTTGTTCTAGAGTGGGTATATATTCATCTTCATTTGCACAAAGACACAAATGTTTATCCTTTCCTCTCCAATACAATTGGTTTCCAATAAGAGCATAGTCTCATGCTTCAGTTTCAATAGCTCTTTGGCGGTGTTTACTCACATCCTTCGGAAATGTTCTACCTGATAAGTAAATAACTATATAGTTACTCCACTTAGGAACGAGTGAGATTTGGAATAATGTTACATGAGGTACCGGTGTTTGTTTTTGGAATTGAAGATATTTTTTCACAAATGCGTGAACATCACTCCTCATGGTTGGCCAAAATACTCCAAGTCTCAAGATCCGTTGCATAGTTTGGTCTCCTGCAAAGTGAAGTCCTACTATGGTCATGTGTGCTTCATTTAGGTATTTGGGTGTTCTCCCCAGGATTAACACAAAATAAATATTCCATATTGGTTCTTTTGTATAGCCTTTCAGCTAGTAATTGATACATAGCCGATTGCCCAATTAATCCTGGTGTAATAGGAAGTGATATCTGAGAATCCAATTGAGCTATAGTCATCAATGAAACCATATTTTCTGACCAACAGGGTATCATTTTTACAGAGAACAGATATGCATCTGGTAGATCATCGTTTATCCCTTTTGGTGGTTCTCCTAAAATAATTCTTGATTAATGATCTGCTCTTTGGTGTGTGGTGCCTTTTTTTAAAACTACAGTGAAATCAAATAAGAATGATGAACCATCTCACTATTCTCCCTGTGTTACATGGCTTGTTGACCAAGTACAACAAAGCTTGGTGGTCCACAAAGAACACCAATTTGTTTGCTAATAGGTAATGTCTATACTTTTTTACGGCATAGATCATCCCTAATCTGCCACGTTCAGTTGTCTACTAGCATAAGAAATGGAAAAATCAATTTTTTCATCCCCTGGTTGAGCTAACATACACCCAAGGGAAAAATTGGAAGCATCAACATGTATATGGAATATCTTATTCCAATCTGGTGCTTTCAATATTGGGGCTGAAGTAAGAGCTTGTTTAAGCTTCATGAAGGATTCTTCACACTCATCATTCCATACAAAGAGTGTAATCAGGCCATACATGGGTTTTGCGATAATAACATACATGTAAGTGAATCATTTGTAGTATCCACAATGTCCCATGAAATCCTCAATCCCTTTGATTGTTGTTGGTCTAGGCAATTTAGCATAACATGAATTTTATCCATATCAGTTGCTATGTCGTTTTTAGACACTTTATGTCCAAGAATTTTTCCTTGTATGCCCATAAATGTACACTTTTCAGGATTTAAGCAAATCCTTTAAAGTCTACATTTTTCGAATACCTTTTTGAGATGTTCAAAATGATCAGCTCGGATTGATGCATGTACACATAAATTATCCATATATACTTCCAAAAAATTTGTAAGATATTCTTTGAAAGCATGGCTCATCAGTCTTTGAAAGATTTCAGGAGCATTAGTTAGCCTAAAAGGCATAACCCTATAGGCAAAAATATCCCATTCAGTTGCAAATGTAGTTTTATGATGATCTTTGGGATCAATTAAAAGTTGATTGTACCCCAAAAAATCGTCTAAAAAGCTATAAGCTTCTTTTCCTGCAACTCGTTCTAAAATATGCTCGGTGATTGGAAGAGGGTAGTTATCTCTAATAATGGTTGCATTCACTTTTTTGAGATTGACACATACTCTTAATTTTCCAATTTCTTGGGTACCACCACAATTGGAGACACCCAATCTGTGTGTTCAATTTCATAAATGAATCTGTCTTCCTTGAGCTTCTCTATCTCTTCTTTGATCTTTTTGGCAAATGTTTCATTATACGGCCCTTGTCTACTTGCTTTTGCATCATCTCTCATAGGTATGGTATGTTGACAAAATTCTGGATCAACACCCTTGAGATCTTTATAAGACCAAGCAAAAATATCTTGGTATTCTTTCAGCAAGCTTAGCAAAAGCTCTTCTTCTTCTTCAATCAAATGTCCTTTAGTCTGAAATGCTGACAATTTTGGTCCAATTTTCTTCAAATCAATTTTTGAACAAGCGTAGATGCATAGAAACATGCGAGGAAAAAAATTGTAAAGTCCAAACAAAAATTTACAACCAAAGTAAATGATTACAATTATTTACAGCTGAGTAATTTCTCCAACTTTTTGCAAACTTGGCATCAAAGGCTTGAAGTATATACCAAGTACATGCTTTGAGTGAAATATGGGCTCATTTGGATGCATAGGTTGAAAATGGTACCAGATTTTGGCTTTAGGTCTCTGAAATAGTAGATATAAAGAAAATTTGAGATTTTGAGCTCCAAACTGGTTCAAACTTGGCTAGTAGGCTTAACACATCATGTACTTTGGATGTATGATGGCAAAATAGTAAAATCCTCCCATTTTGGCATGAAAGTAAATAATTACGATTATTAACTTTTCTACCTAAATCTACATTTTTTGGTACAACTTGGTTCTACGCATTGTATAGCCCCTGTGTATGTGATATGAGGTGATTTGGATCAAGAATTGTGGTCCATAACTCAAAAATTGACTTGCAAAGACTTCTTTGCATTTTTTGGTAATTTTTCAAGTTATAGGTGCTCATTTTGGCTCATACTTGATTTTTGGCATGTAATAGGTGTGTACACATGATAGGTGAGGTGATGATACAATTTTCAAGCAAAAATAGTGCAAAAGTAAATAATCGCGATTATTTACAGTAGTCACAAGTTTCTTGCAAAACTTAAAAATTTTGACATAAACACATTCTATACACCTAAAACAAGTCATATATTGAATTTGGTCAAGTTTGGTCTTGTCGGCATCACTTTGTGCTTTGTCGACTCTGAAATCACCGATATATGTGACTACACTGCCTGTTGAGTTGGTTTGTCACTTGTGAGGCTTTGGACTTGTCCGCAACATAGTCGTGAAGCAACTCATCCAATTCTGGCAATTCTGGCTCAATTGGAGTCAGTTTGTTGACCTTGTATGTCGAAGTTGACGTTTTGTAGACTTCGAGTTGTTTTCTGCTTTTCGAGGGCTTTGCTTGATTGATTTCATAAAACCAATCATATACATTGTATATAAACCTCGTAGGCAAGCTGTTTATGGAGTCAGAACCAAATTTTGGCATCTGCCAAAAACCTAGCTTTTCTACTGGGGACCCCCTCAACCCCTGCCGAATGGTCAACTGATGATATAGAAAGGTTCTATTATGTTAGGGCATGCTACAGTTCAAATCCCATCTGATTTGGTTGAGCTGACAGGCCACTATGGTCAGTTTTTGGTTGTAGGTCTTCGTGCACTGCTCGGATTCTAGGGTTTTTTCTAAGGGTTTAGACTAGCTACCGGCCATACAAAATGGATCATTGATGAGTAAAGAACTTACCCCTCATGTCTTGTGTGAGACGGCGCTGAAAACAGGCAACTCTAGACTCTAAAAGTATGCGCGAAAGACGTCGAAAAGCTCTCTCTGCAAAGGTAACAAGTGGAAATGAGGTGGTTTTAGCCTACCTGGGATATCTATATCCGGACTTCCCAAACCATTTTTCCCCAGATTCTCCCATTAGTCCTACTAGGCCGTGAAATCTATGTTAGACTCAAAAAATTTCCCGATCGAATTCTTGTAGCTCATTCTGCAAGAATTTCGCAAAAGTAGGTCTGGCCGCCTAATTTAGGCTTCCCGCTTCCATCTTCCGATTCCATTGAAATTTTTTGTGCTTGTCCATCTTGTCTTTTTTATCACTACCGTGTCTTCCATTTTTCCATCTGAGCTCCTTTGCTATTTATTATTAATTTTTGACATGTTTATTGAAAAAATCAAAGAAAATAACAAAATGCGCTAAAAAAGAAAAGTGAAAATCCAATAATTAAGAAAATGCATTAGAAAACACAAATTTATTGTTTTTTGTTGAATCTTTCCAGTTTTAAGTCTTAATATTGAGAAAAATGATGAAAAATAACCAAAAAGGACTATTTTTGATGATTTTTTGATAGCATATACACTATTTACACTCATCGGAAAGGTATTATCAATGAATTTTTCCTTGATGATGAATTATAAGGGCATTATTAGGTAATTTTACAAAAAATCATACGTTAACATCGAACTTTTTTCTCCCTCTTCAAACATTGCCCTTAATTACTTAGTGCCCTTCCATCCCTCCTAGATGGCGTACTCCAGGACGACTGTGTGCATGGGTTGAATAATCGTGTCTTATGCATAGCCATTGTTGGCTCTACCATGCTTTGAATGTCAATGCAATTTAAACCACTATGATGTGCAAGAGATGGGTTTTGAGTAACTAACTCAAGGGTTTCTGATGTCGAGGCTTTTTGATGCTGTCTTCCAAAGAGTAAATCTTGTAGCTTGTGTAGTCTCTATTTGATTGTACCATCAGGATACTTCAGCATGCTGATTGTCTGAGCTATTGGTAGCACTTTTGACTGTTGTTGAGCTTGTTCTCGCCATTGGTATGTTAGTGTACTTGGTGTGGAATGGTGTGGTGGAGTCTTATCAGAACTCTCCATTGCTTGATTGGTTTTACGGTTTGTGGAGAAGATAAGTGCTTCGTTTTCTGCCAAATCCATTTCAAGTTAGGCTACTCGCTCAAAGATGCTTATCTTTGTGTTTTGGTCCTTGGAACATTCTTTGGTTTTGTCGGTGATGTTTTGGGCACCCGGATTTGAATCGGCTTGTCCTTAAGCTGTGCTTTTGGTACCCAGATTTGCCTGACTCCTTGCATGCTACTTGTCAAGAGGATGGAGAAGATTGATTACTTTGTGGTTTGGTCTGCTGATTTCTTCCTTTCCATTCCTCCTTGCTTGGTGCAATTGGAACAATGAGTTGCCCGCCTTTAGGTGATAGCTTGAGCTGATTTGTATCCCAATCTGGTACTGCTTTGTATAACCACATCCAAGGAATTCCAAGAATCATTATCTCATTCATGTGTTCATTCGGTAAGCATACAAACTGATGAGGATATGAACATCCATGTACTATCACGTTCAAGTTGACTACTCCCAATGTTGGTGCTGGGTTCTTGTTACATCCTTTGATTGTCGCTAATCCTGTTGTCAAAGACTGACTTGTTGCTTTCTTGTACGTGGAATAACTGACTGCATTTACTCTAGCACTTGTGTTGACCAAAGCATTTGTGCTATGATTGTTGAGTTGTACTTTAATGCGCAGGTCCATTCCATCTAACCATTCATCATCTGTTGAAACTGTATCTTTAGGCAATTCCCATGTCAGTCATCTATTTCCAAAGTGTTGATAAGAATCGATATCTGTTGATTACTGAGAGAAGCTTTCCATTTGAGTACCCGAAGCCAAGCTTGCTCTTGGTATTCATCAATAACCTGTTGTCGTTTAATTCTCCTTTGCTTGGCTGCATGCATTCTTTCTAGCAATTCATTGTTTAGCGGCAAATTGTATTTCTTTAAACGGCATCCACTAATCCAATTAGTCATTGGTTCACCATCTAGGGTGGACAACTTAATTGCTCCGCTTAGAGACACATCTTCAATGATAAACGGTCCGTTTTCCTTTTTCTTAAACTTGGAAATGTGTTGCTTAAGGGAATAGACTAAAACTAAGTCTCCTTTCTTGAAGATTTTTATTATTGGATGGGAATCAAAAAACTGTTTTTGTTTTTGCTTTTGTGCATAGATGTGAACCAAGTCTTTCTGACAATTCATGCCCAATCCACTCAAGATTTTTAGCTACCCTTAATGTCGGCAATAGAAATTCTACTGGCAGTATGGCATCAAGACCATAAACAAGGTTAAAGGGTGTAGCATTTAAAGCTGTTTTGAATGAAACTCGATAAGCCCATAGAGCTGCATGGAGATTCATTTCCTAGTATTTCCTTCCTGAACTAACCACTTTAGTCAGTACTGAGCTAAGAATTTTCATCGTAAGCTCAGCTTGTATGTTTGCTTGTGGGTGATAGGGAGCTGATTTGTTATGGATGACCATAAACTCATTAAGAAAATACTCGATTACCTCATTGAGAAAATGAGTTCCCCGATCACTAACAATTTCTATTGGCACTCCATATCTCGTGAATACATCCTCATATAAGAATGCGACAGTGGTTCTGGCATCATTTTTTTGAGTTGCTTTAGTTTCGGCCCACTTGGTCAAATAGTCCATAGCTACAATGATATACTGAGCTTGGGTTCTATAAGCAGGTGGTTGTATTGGCCCAACAAAATCTATCCCCCATTTCACAAAAGCTCTAGCCCCCATCATTGGTCTTAAGGGCATGCTATCTACACGTGTTGGCATTTTTTCTCATTGACAAGTATCACACCTTCGAACATATTCTTTGGCATCTGCAAAAAGTGTTGGCTACCATATACCTACCATTAAGATTTCTCTTGCGGTGGTCTCACTAGAAAAGTGACCTCCAACTAATCCAGCATGTGCTTGTTCTATAATCGGAATATACTCGTCTTCATTTGCACAAAGACACAAATGTTGATCTTTACCTCTCTGATACAATTGGTTCCCAATAAGAGCATAGTCTCTTGCTTCAGTTTCAATTGCTCTTTGACAGTGTTTTATATCCTCATAAAATGTTCGACTCGATAATTAAGTGACTAAATAGTTACTCCACTTAGGAACAGATGACATTTGAAACAATGTTACATGAGGTATGGGTGTTTTTTTTTTACATTGAGGACAATCCTTTACAAAGGATTGAACATCACTCCTCATAGTCAGCCAAAATACTCCAAGTCTCAAGATTCTTTGCATAGTTTTATCTTCCGCAAAGTGAAGTCCTACTATGGTTATATATGCTTGACTTAGATACTGGTTTTTCTCCTTAGGATTAATGCATAAGAGCAATATTCCATCTCGATTTATTTTTTATAGCCTACCAGCTAGTAATTGATACATAGCCGATTGCTCGATTAATCCAATTGTAATAGGTAGTGGTATTTGTGAATCCACTTGAGCTATTGTTATCAATGATACCATCAAGGTATCATTTCCACGGAGAACAAATAGGCATTTGGTAGATCATTGTCTACCCCTTTAGATGATTCTGTTGAAATAATCCTTGACAAATGATCTGCTCTTTGATGTGTAGTGCCCTTTTTTACAACCACAGTGAAATCAATTCCAGAAGAATGATGAACCATCTCACTATTCTTCATGTGCTGCATGGCTTGTTGACCAAATACAACAAAGCTTGGTGGTCTACAAAGAACACAAACTTGTTGGCTAATAGGTAATGTCTATACTTTTTAACGGCATAGATCATTCTTAACCCTTTTCTTTTAGTGGTAGTTTATTTCTTTTCTGCCATGTTCAACTGTCAGCTGGCATAAGAAATAGGAAAGTCAATTTTCCTGTCTCCTGGTTGAGCTAGTATACAATCGATAGCTAAATTGGAAGCATCTACATGTATGTGGAATATCTTATTTCAATCTGGTGCTTTTAATATTGGAGCTGAGATGAGAGCTTGCTTAAGCTTCATGAAGGATTCTTCACATGCCTCGTTCCATTCAAAGTGTGTAATCAAACTATACATGGGTTTTGCAATTATAGCGTACATGTAAATAAACCGTCTGTAATATCCACAATGCCCTATAAAGGCTTGAACGCCCTTGACTGTTGTTGGTCTAGGCAAATCAGCAATGACATGAATTTTTCCAATATCAGTAGCTATGCCATTTTTAGACACTATATGTCCAAGAATTTTTCCTTGTCTACCCATGAATGTGCACTTTGTAGAATTTAGGCAAATCCTATAAAGTCTATATTTTTTGAATACCTTTTTGAAGTGTTCAAAATGATCATCTCGGATTGATGAATGTATGCATAGATCATCCATATACACTTCCAAGAATTTTCTAAGACATTCTTTAAAAGCATGGCTCATCAATCTTTGAAATGTGGCAGGAGCATTAGTTAACCCAAAGGGCATAACCCGATAGGCAAAAATATCCCATTCCATTGCAAAAGCAGTTTTATGCTGATCTTTTGGGTCAACCAAAAGTTGATCATATCCCAAAAAGCCATCTAAGAAACTGTAAGCTTCTTTTCCTGCAGCTCGTTCTAAAACATGCTCAGTGATTGAAAGAGAAAAGTTGTCTCTAATGGTCGCTGCATTCACCTTTTTGAGATTGACATATACTCGTAATCTTCCATTCTTCTTGGGTACTACCACAATTGGAAACACCCAATCTGTGTGTTCAATTTCGTAAATGAATTTGGCTTCCTTTAGTTTCTCAATCTCTTCTTTGATTTTCCTGGCAAATGTTTCATTATATGTATATGGCCTTTGTATACTTGGTTTTGCATCATCTCTCATGGGTCTGGTATGTTGACAAATTTTTGGATCAACACCCTTGAGATCCTTGTAAGACCAAGCAAAGATACCTCGGTATTATTTTAGCAATCTTAGCAAAAGCTCCTCTTCTTTTGTTGTTAGGTCATTTGCAATGTAGGCAGGCCTAGGTTCTTCCCCTGGTTCAACCAAGTCTATCTTTTTCGCGTTCTCAGGCCCTTCGTAGGACTCGTCCTGTTTTCGTAATTCCCTAACAGGTTGCTCGACTATGATTTTATGATCTTAAAGAATATACTTTTTGTAATGGGATGGAACACTCATTACATCCTTACCATCCTCTTCTGTGGTTTCCATTTTGATCGTATATATCTCCTTTAGAGCATTTTTCAACTCTTGATATTTCTTTTTCCGCTCAACTTGTGTCATGGTTGGCTCCTTGTCCTGTTTGTTTGGCTTTGCTTGAGTATCATTCCTTGTTTTTCTCGATGTTTTCGACATTTCTGGATTCTTGTTTGAAGGATATCTGCCAATGATTTTTTCCTTGACACAATCATGTGCATCTATCTGCATCAGGAATTGTGTTTTGCTGGAGACTGATAGCATAGGTCTAGCTTTCACGTTTTTGGTGTCTGTTTTTTGTCTATACCAATTTTGTCTTCTCAATTCTGGTTAGGAAAGTCAAAAACTTTTCCTCCCCTCATTGCATGAGTAACTTAGCTCTTACATGTTCTTTTTTTGACCCCGTATCTTTTGAGGTAGTTGAGTGTTCATCTAACTCATATGTTGCATAGTAGTAGAGGTCTGAAAAGACTTGTTGAGATTTCATCAAGTCCTTGGATTCCTCGCTTTCATCTTCAATGTTGAGGGTTGAAATCATTTGGATGGGAATTATATCATAGCCGTCCTCATTGCAAAATTGAGGAGGCATAGACGTATTCACACATACATCCATTGCCGCTTAAATTTGATTCCACTCAAATGGCTCAAACAAATGTTTCGGAAAGGTTCAGGTACATAGGCTTCGTCTGTGCAATCCCTTTTCTAAGATACATTCTTTTCGTTTTAAGCTCTCGTTTTTTGAAGCTCCACACATCCGAATAGGAGTGTCTTTGTTTAACCAGGATGGAAGCTTAGTTTCAGCCAAAGAGACGGAATCAAACTCTTGTATCGGTGTTTTCAAGGCATCTCTATAAGTGTGAGCTTTTAAATTTACCCTTGTTATAGATCCCACTTGCTTCAAGTACAGATAATTGTTTCCCCGATCTTGGATAAGCTGTACCTGTCGCATGAAAGGTCTTTCCACTATGATTTTGTAATTGAGTTTTTTCCCAAAAGTCTACTATGGCAAAAGTGTGTTAATATTCAATCCCACAGAAATTGACTATCACTTTTCCAAACAGCGCTAATGGTCTTTCAATATGTCCGTCAGCCAATTGCAATTTCTTTTCAGTTTGTCTAATGGTTGTCCCCAGGATTCCCATACTGCTTTCGTGGCTATGGCTATGTCTGCTCCACTATCAAGTATTGCCATGGTTTCAATGTCATTATATTTCACTGGAAGAGTTGTGTTTCCTTCTTTCCCTTCGTAATATTCTCCAACTTTGTTCATTGGAACAGATCGAATCTCTTTGTTGTCCATTTCTTTTTTCAATTTTCCCAATTTTTTTGAGATTAGCCCCGTTATCCCCACCTTCTCTAGCGTTTTCTGTAGATCATCCCATATATGGTCTGAGTTTTAACAGTTCTCCCAAAGTAGGAGTACATTGGATGGGTGTAGACATGATTGAATGAATGTTGTCTACTTTTAGGGTCTAATCAGCTTTTTTACTTGAGTGGTCTTACACAGTATGGATTCATCTTCATTATCTCCCAAGTAAGAAGGTAATGTTTTCAAGGTCAATGGTTTAGACATTCCTGAAGCTTCAGATCGGCAATCCCCATACAACGATTGTACATTCGCGTCCATATCAGGAGGTAGGTTGTCCAACCAAACTTCCTCTATAGGAGCTGATTTTAGAGTTAGGCTCCCATCATTGATCTCTCTAACTTTTTCCCATAAGTGTCCTGATCAGTCTTCCTCTACGAATGGAATTCCATCTAAGGCATATTCGTTGTCCGACACTATAAGTTTTGGTTCTTTTGTTTCAAGTTGGGGTTCTACCACCAGTTCGAGTTTTTCTTTAGTGTCTCTTACCACAAGCTCTTCAGGTTTTGCGATACTTTCAAGATTGGATTTTTATTTTTCTAGCATCTCTTGCGTGATTCTTACCAAATTTTGGTAAGCTTCAAGCTTAGCTGCTTCCATGTCTGGAGAGGGATAGTTTTTCCGTTTGTTTTCCACGTTTTGGCCTGCTTTAAGTCCCGCCTGATAAGCTTTCAAGGCTGCATTACTAGGTCAAAATTTTACCAACCAAAATTGATCCTCCAGATTTCACGGTTGTTTCTTTGATTTCGCTTCCAATTTCTTTCACCTTTTCCTGAAATAGCTTTTTTTCTTTCTCCTCGATTTCAGCCTGTTATTTTTGTTTTCTCATCTCATATCTTTTGCTTCTGCTTCTTTTGATCCTTTGAGAGGCAAATTTTGTGTTCTCTGAATCATCAAAGGAGTTGTGTTTCTTTTTCTTAGCCTGGGCTCTAGTGATTACCTTGATTGGAACAATCGGTTCACTCTCAGATGAGCTACTAGGTATCACGTAGACTACGTTTACTACTGTTTTACCCTTGTTTAAAGGATTTTTAGGACAATCTTATGGGAAGTGTCCTCCCTTTTTGCAACATTGTATGCAATAAGCTTCAACTGGCTTGAGGTTTTTGTCAGGCTCTGGGCATTCATTTTTCCAATGATCATCTGTACCACAGTTATGACAGTTTCTTGTTCTTGGCTTAATCATGGGTCTTACCATGGGATATCTGACACCTTGATTAGCTACATGATACATTAGTGCGAGCTCTGGTGGAGAATAAGTCACAAGTTCCTCCATTGGTGGTGGATGTGAATTATATCAATCTCCCTCTACCATTACTGTAGATGGACCAGGCTCCGCATAGGGTGTAACAAGCACTAATGCTTGTTCATCTATGACTCCTTTGGAATACATGTACTTTACAGGCACTGCATTATGTCCTGGATACTGAGGTTGTTGACCCAACACAGGTTGAGGTCTTTTCATACCCATCGGTGGTCTTTGAGCTTGGGCCATATTAGGCTGATATCTGTACATGGGTTGTTCTTGTGGCCTCATAGGCACATACTGAACATTCCCATCATACTTTGGTCAGAAGTAGTACTCGTGAGTCTCATGGTTGGTCCATTTACACTTGATTGCACACCATTTTTGTGGCCTAATTGGTTGTCCTTATTGAGGTATCCTTGTCTTGCTCCCCTCATAGGTGCTTTTTGCATGTTATTCATCATGTCGTTCATCCTTTTGAGCATATCTTCTATGCCGAAAGTGGTGTTGCAGCAGTCGTTCCTACTTGTGCTAGTTTAGTGGATGTTGTTTTCTCGCTTTGGTTATCCTTAGGGACATCTTCTTCGTTGAAAATATCACAATTGTCTCCTAAGTCAATAGCATCTGACACACACTCCTCTAAGGTTGTATGCTTCTTGCTATAGAGTATAGCATGAAGTTCTTTGTTTAGCAGTCCCTCTACAAACAAAGATACGAGTCGTCCTTTTGCAGGTATCTCTAACCCTGGGCATCTGGCAATGTATTGTTTCATTCGAGTTACACAATCCCTAATAGAGTCACCATGTTTCTATTTAAAGCTGTAGATTTGAGCTACCGTATTATGTTTGATCCCCATTTTAGAACAAGCAGCTACAAAGCCTTGAGCTAATGTGTTCAAGTCCATGATTGAACTTGGTGGAATGTTTTGGAACTGTGTCAATGCTTTTCCTTCTAATGTCATTCCAAACCCCTTTAATTGAGTATGGAAATCAAATATACGTTCTTCTCTTAGCACTTGCTTAAAGCTTGCTAAGTGATCGTATGGATCCCCTGATCCAAAGTATTTTATGACCCATTTTTGAAAATCAGCTGATCTGGCGCGTCTGTTTGGTTCAACTCTCGGTCTCCTGGCAGTTAGTCATGTTTTGAGTCCTTCAAACCAGTCTGTTGGAAATAGTGACTCATGTAGCCCTGGAATGGCCTTAGTGTCACCGGGTTTTCTACGTGATGAGGTGGTTTTTGGTTTCTTAACATTACTCTCAGATGATCTCTCACAATGTTCATCTCTTGGAATTGGTTCTGGTCCTTGTCCCAATATCCAGTCCCTTATGGAATACCCTTGATATTTGGTGTGTTCTACCTCCTCACGAGTCATCATAACAAAGTTGTTGTTATAAGAATCCCTAAACAGGTAGGTTGGTAGGTCTACTGATCCCTTATCTTTGATCTTGAGGATATAGATGATCTTCATGGCTGTTAGTTGTCCTAATTTGGCATGCGAAGTCCACAAAAGATCTTTTACGTTTCTATCCTCCCAACAATAGACTCCGATCCTAGGATTAATCCGTTTCAAAGTCTTCAAATCTACTTGATCATATCCCTCGAATTCTAAAGTTGGTGGTCCCTCTTTTGCTGACATATCTGGGATTATGGGGTTTACTTCTAGCCCCCATTTGTCTTCAACTTGTAAATACTGAGTTCCATTTCTATCCATGTACATTTTTTCTTGTTTGTTCTGTCAGAATCTCTTCTTTGAACTCAATACCATGGTTATCAATGCGAATAGCATACTCCTCGTTAGGATCAAGGTAAACCTGAGCTCCATGGCGATTAGTCTTATAAAAAGAGAGTATATGCTTATAGCGCATTGTCGTTCCGATTTTTGAGTGAGTCGAACAGGAAGACATTTCAGATGTTGAATCTGAAAAAGTGTCTAAGACTTCTTCAAGAATAGTGTACAAGGAATTTCCTTGATTCACGCTTTCTTCGGTGGATCCTCTACTGGAGGTTTCTCCGAGTATACCATGATTTCCTAGTACACGACCAGATCTAAGGTTCATATAGACTTATGAAGCCCTGGATGGAGTACTTACCTTTGGATTGACTTGTTGTCAATTTTCACTTGATTCGATTGCAACTTTCTGTCAAGCTACCGATTCCTTTTCTGTAACTTGATTCTGTATAAATTTGATAAAGTTAGCTATTATTTCACAAAGGCTGCATAATGTTTGCTAACTATTGTGATTGGTCTGTGTGTATCACTTCAATCAAGCTATGGGAGTAAGCAAATGACTTTCAGATTCGACTTTGGCAAAAACTCAAAGGCTTAATCTGCAACTTGAAAACTGAGTGTACATGTACCAATTTGGATCCGATCGAAACCAAAATTACCCGGTGGCTTTGTATTATGCTGGTCTAACACTGTACAAGTTCAAAAGTCAAAATTGGTGTCCCTGGGTAGCAGTAGTAAATAATCGTGATTATTTACTTTTGTCAGTTTTTTGCACGTTTTGGCTTGGTTTGGCACGTATACAACCTGTTAAAGTCCCTGGACAAGTTTCAACAAGTTTGGACAAAATCTGTTCAAGTTTATCAACTATTTTGTCTCCACAGACCCTGATTTCAAGAATCTGGCTTAAGTCTCACTTTTGTGACCCAAATTTCACCAAAATTGATTTGTGGGGTCTGCTTGATATGGTTGACCTTGTGGTAAACTCAAATTTGCAATATTTCCAAGTTTTGAAGCAGATGTAAATAATCGTGATTATTTACTCCACCTATATTTTTGCAAATTTTTATCCCAACTTTGACACAGATCTTTTAAGCACCTCAAGTTAATGTCTCTAGCCAAGTTTCATCAAGTTTGGACAAGTTTTGGTCAAATGGTTATCAATTTTCTATCCGCAGACTAACTTTGCAAATTTGGTCACAATTTTCAATCCAATGATCCAAATCTTATCAAATTTGGTTTGTGAGCTTATTACAACATGGTAAAGCTAGTGGTATGCTAACTTGGTCAAAAAAATTGAAAAATGGGATAGATGTAAATAATCACGATTATTTACTTCTGGTAACTTTTTGCATCTTTTTGGTCAACTGAGTATGTACACATGTAATCACATCAATATAAGCCTATGAATCAAATTTCAACAAGTCTATACAAATTTTTTCCCAATTTACACTCAAGATTCAGAACGTCAGTACAAATTTTGGTTTTTACCTAGTTTTTTGTCAGTTTGGTGATCCAAATCTTTTGTGCCTTTACAAAAGTTGTATGTACACATGCAATGAGTCAATGGTATGAACCTTAGTCAAATATGAGCTAAAAGTTAATAATCATAATTATTAACTTCAGGCTTGAAATGAACCAATTTTTGCACGTTTTTCAAGGACAGTCTCTTTAAGATCTATTTTAAGCCTATAAATCAAGTCAAAACTTAATTTGGCTTAAAATGTCAAGAAAAAGCAAATAATTTGAGTTTTGGCCAACTCTTGAAATTTTTACCCCAAAGTGTTCTTGAGCTTACCCACTGGTTCAGACAACTTTTACGCTTACTCTCCAGTCGGATTGAGTGGTTTGGAGTCTTTTCGTGCTATTTCTAGCCGTAGACTTGAAATTCTGCAACTTCCAATAACAACTCACAATGATTCTTTCAGAGAGAGCAATGTTCTGAAATCCACCTCGGATCCTACTTACCCTACTCCTAGATTCTCATGCAATGGGGTTGTGGAAAGTGTCCACAAACACTCGTTTTCTTGTCTTTTATGGTTTTCAGAGCATTGATCTTAAGACTTGTCTCGTCTATCAATCATCCTCAAAATCCTAATCTATTTGTACAATTCTACAATCTTAAAGGCACTCGACAAGTACGATTACTTCCAAGTTACCTCTACACATCAAAAGACAACAATCTTAGACTATGCGGTTTCTAAAAGAAAGTTTTGAACTTTAGGCAATCGTAGAGGAAGTTAAAGGATAACTTCACAAGACGCTCGTGTTTTCCCTAGTTTAGGTCTCTTCGATCCCCGACAGCGGCGCCAAATGTGGGACGCGTGTCTAACCTCACTATCCTATCTTATTGCAGTATTAGCGAGAACCACGATTAATTTGTCAATCCATG
The DNA here is from genome assembly GCF_014529385.1 of Adiantum capillus-veneris. Lineage (NCBI taxonomy): Eukaryota > Viridiplantae > Streptophyta > Polypodiopsida > Polypodiales > Pteridaceae > Adiantum > Adiantum capillus-veneris. The sequence continues at coordinate 69,495 of NW_028221648.1, forward strand.
GGATGAAGCTGACTCGACTAGTGCATAGAGACTACAAGAGGTTGTCAATCTCTCGAAAAACAACTAACAACTTGTATCTAACTCATGCTACACTCAAGTGACAGAAATCGCTAAAAGCCAATCGCTCATCGGCAAACAAATCACATCCGTTGCAGCATCAAATGACATCCAAACGTAACGAAACTTCTAGGACAAGTTTATAAGACCTAAGCACACATGCTTATGGTCTCAAATCCCACTTTAGGTCAAGTGCCAAAATCGCGATTATTAACAACAGTGGATTTTTTACTTAGTCGTTTTCGATCCAGAATGCATCTAAATGCTTAGCAATGATGCCCCAATACCCCGCCTGTGCTTAGTTTTTTATTTTGAAGTGTAAATTCTTAGTTATGATGAAATTAGGCCGCGGGTCGGTGATGCCAAAAGCTACGAATTACTGTGATGCGCTTATGTCAATGCGTAGAGCTCTTACCTGCGGTTGCAATGCAACAAATGCGATTGCAATGTGACAACCGGGGAGGGAGTAAGAAGCACGAGAAGGAGAGAGGTGAGCGTTGTTAGCTCACGCTGTGTATTTCATTATCCAAAACTTAATAATAACTTACAAAAATTGGCTTTCATACCTTATCCAAGGTTTTTTGGTGGTCAAAATTAATAATCTGGGAGTTCTACCAAAAATGGGTAATGACAGGTTGATACAATCTGGAAGCTTGTAGCCCCGGCTCATCAATTACAAGGTTTATCCAAAAATTAGAAGTTATAATATTCTCAATTTATCAAAATAATAAGCGTTTTTACAATGAGAACTCTAAAAAATGGTATCCGTGGTATCTGTGTTAGCTTGCTGCTAACAACGTGAAATGTATTTTCTTACATTTTGACCTGGATCATAGCCTACATTTCTTTCTCTCCTAGAAACTTCATGGACTCAATTTGTTAGTTGCCACCATTATATCTATAGTAGGGGAGCATCTTCTTTATGGAAACTTTAAAGATGCCGCCAATAAAGAAGATGCCACCATTGACATCAATGCAGAAGTTATAGAATATTTTAACACCATAGAAAAAATCTCAAATTATTTCAAAGATTTGAAGCATCTAATAAAATTGGAATGATATAGAAATGATACACATAAGTCTCTCTCTCTCTCTCTCTCTCTCTCTCTCTCTCATACACACACACACACACACACACACACACGTAATGTGTGCTTGAATTTAAGACTCTATGGATAGATATTTCATTGAAATTATGGTTTTTTTTAAGACGTAAAGCTCTCTCTCTGTATATGTATGTGTGTGTGTATATACACATACGTATGTATACATATATATACATGTATATATGCATATATATATATATATATATATATATATATATTATGTCTAAGAATAATGAAGCAATTCATCTCCAAAGCCTACATAACCAACTCAAATTCTAGTTTTAGCTTCTTGTATTCAAAGATAATTAGTCTTCTTATGAAAAGCTACAAAGTTTTTTATCGTTGGAGAAATTTAATCTCACAACCAAGGGTATTTTGGGAATTTATGACAGAATATTTGGGGTATTTTTGGGTTTTTTTAAAATTAAGGGATATTTTGAAAATTTTCACAAACTAGAGAGGTATTTTGGTAGTTTCCCTATATATATATATATATATATATATATATATATATATATATATATATATATATATATATATATATATATATATATATATATATATATATATATATATATATATATATATATATATACACACACATGCACACATACATATATACATATAATGCATGTGTCTATGTGTGTGTGTGTGTGTAAATAAATAAATAAATATATATATATATATATATATATATATATATATATATATATATATATATATATATATACATACATACATGCATATGTATATGTATATGTGTGTGTGTGTGTACGTATGAATGTATGTATCTATGTGTGTAAATAAATAAATAAATATATATATATATATATGTTATGCTTGAATCAAAGATTTGTCACATAAGTTTTGAGGCCTCCTGCTATTGTTCTAGTACAGTAATTATGACATTCAAAATTTATATGCTCCCCTCCCGCAACAAAGCCTCTCTCTCTCTCTCTCTCTCTCTCTCTCTCTCTCTCTCTCTCTCTCTCTCTCTCTGGGGTTGATTTTTAATAGGCACCTTTGCGTATCAAAATTTAGAGAATTTATAGGTTTTTAAGCATGGTCCACATTTTAACTCTCAAAAATAAAAAGGACAAAATATCGAGAACTAGTAGTAGGTCCATCAACTGGGCAATCTCTCCCCCTCATTTGGGGTGCCAATGTGAGGGTTGGTTTTATCAGGCATTTCATCCATTTTCTACCAGTGAAAAACGTTAGCTATCCTTTTGAAATTACACTATAATGCGAAGAAAACCATAATATTTTGGAAATTGGAAGGGCTTGATGGATGCCCTTGGTGGTGAGACATGGTGCCTACGAGCTCAACGATAAAAATATTAAAATTCTCTCTCTCTCTCTCTCTCTCTCTCTCTCTCTCTCTCTCTCTCTCTCTCTCCAGACACATACAGCCAACCAATAATGTGGATAGACCTCTTGATTTGCATGCATGTCCTCCAAGCAAGACATCACCAAGTTGACATGAGAAGAGCCTTTTTTTTTCTAGATCTCTTCAAAAAAGACAAACTTTAGAAATCTCTTAAAAATATCATTATTGATCGTGAAAAAAACCCCTTGAAAATATAAAGCCAAATATATATATTCAAAATTTAATTTTTTATTAAATAATAAAATCTTCACAAAAATTATCCCTTTTTGTTATGATGTACATTTAAACTGAAACATTTGTTTTATGCAAAATAGAAAGTCTATTGACTTTACATTTGGAAAGCCTGTCACTTTTTACAATGTTGCCTTTTACAATGTTGCCTTTTACTTTTGCATTTTAAATCTAACCTTAGGAGTGTGACACATGGAGGGTCTCTCTTTCCTTGAAAATTTTACACTGCTTCATATATAGTATAGATGAAGTGTCCGGTAGAATTTTCTTGAGTTTGAGTTTCTCTCTACTTGCCCTTACGTTTTTTGAGTGTCATGTAAGGAAACAGGTAATTCAACACCTGCAATACAGAAGCAAAAAAGACAAACCAGAGAAAGCACATCCCAATCTCTCCCTTCTCTCATCCCCAAGGAATGCCTGGTAGGCAAGCCTACTACTAAGAGCATTTGCACACAGTGATTGTGGAAATTTGCACTCTATTTAAAATGCATGATATCACAAATGTTGCAAGGTATGGTATCACAAGTGTGCCAGCACTTTCTAATCTTTATTGAAATCCTCCTTGCCTACCCGAACAGCTCACCCGCCCACTTTTACACATGGGGAAACGTCTTCACCCCGCACACTACTAGACATTTTCACTCCTAGGTTTTAGCAGGCCAAAAACCTTCCGAGTCCGATCAAGCAGTGTCTGTGTGCGTGCGCGCGCGCGCGTGTGTGTGTGTGTGTGTGTGAGAGAGAGAGAGAGAGAGAGATGGCGGAGCTGCAAGTGAAGGCGTGGCTGGAGAGGTTGGAGAAAGCACTGCAAGAGCGGGATGTTGATACTGCGGTGGAGCTGTTTGAGGAGGAGGAGTGCTTCTGGAGGGACCTGCTGGCCTTCACTTGGAATTTGTACACAGCGGAGTCGCGGGAGGAGATCCGCGCCATGCTGGCGGCCACGCTGGACGCCTCCCAACCCAGCGCCTGGCATATCGAGGCCCACGTGGAAGAAGATGAGGCCACCCACGTCGTCCAAGCATTCATCCGCTTTGAAACGCAGCAGGCCAGATGCCGGGGCCACCTCAAGCTTCGCGCTGGCAAGTGCTGGTGCCTTCTCACAGCCATGCACGAGCTCAAGGGCTTTGAAGAGAAAGCAGGCCCTCGCAGAGATGTGGGGCTGCAGCATGTCTGTGCCAAGGGCAGGAAGACATGGCTGGAGCTTAGAACGGAAGAGGTTCAAGAGCTGGAGAGAAGCAAGGAGATATATTGTGTCATTGTAGGAGGAGGGCAAGCTGGCGTTGCGCTCGCGGCGCGCCTGCGCCGGCTTGGGGTCCCGGCAATCATCATAGAGAAGAACAAGAGAGTGGGGGATACATGGAGGAACCGCTACAGATCCCTATGCCTTCATTCCCCTGTGTGGTATGCTCATTTCCCATATATGCCGTTTCCTGATGATTGGCCAGTGTACATCTCTAAGGATAGAATGGCGGACTGGATAGAAGCATACACAGAAGCCATGGGCTTGATGTATTGGACGGACACTGAGTGCAAGGCGGCCAAGTATGAGAATGAGCGGCAGAGGTGGGAAGTGAGGGTGGAAAGGGAAGGGGAGGAAATGGTGCTCCATTGCAAGCAATTAGTGCTGGCCACTGGCATGAGCGGGTTCCCGCACGTGCCCACCCTCAAGGGAGCGGCGAGCTTTCAGGGCGTGCAGATACACTCCAGCCAATACAGGAGCGGGGAGGAGTGGGCTGACAAGCAGTGCGTAGTGGTGGGTTCCAACAACTCAGCTCACGACATTTGTGCTGATCTGTGGGAGTGCGGCGCTGCAAGTGTGACCATGCTGCAACGTAGCCCCACGCAAGTGATCCGCTACCCAGCCTTTGCAGAGGCTCACGTGCCTTTCTACTGTGCCGACTCCAAATACTCCATTCCTGAGGCGGACCTCCTACTGGCCTCCTGCCCTTACAAGCTGTTCCCACGCCTGCAAGCCCCTCTCTACAAGAAGTTTGCAGCGATGGACAAGCCGTTCTATCAAGGCCTTGAGAAGGCCGGTTTTATGCACACTTTTGGAGAGGACCATTCGGGCATTTTCTCCATGTACTATCGGCGTGGGTCTGGTTTCTATGTGGATGTGGGCGCCTCCGAGCTTGTGATCAATGGGGAGATCAAGCTGAAGTGCAGGGTGGAAGTGGAGGAGGTGAAGGCAAGCTCTGTGGTGGTAAGTGATGGAAGCGAAGTGAAAGCAGACCTCATCGTGTATGCGACAGGGTGGAGCAATATGAATGCATGGGCAGCCTCGTTTATCTCGCAGGACGTTGCAGACAAGGTGGGTAAGTGTTGGGGCTTGGGCTCTGCCACACTCAAGGATCCCGGTCCATGGGAACGGGAGATACGTAATATGTGGAAGCCCACCCAAGTCCGGAATCTTTGGTTCCATGGGGGTGGCTTCCAAGAGACTCGCCATTACTCGCTCTACTTGGCCCTGCAGCTCAAAGCCCGCTTGGAGGGCATTTCCACGCCTGTGTATGGCATGCCCCGCGTCCACCACACCTCTTCAGTGTAACCTTCTCATTGCGTTCTTGTTGATTTGTAGCGCATGGTCATTGGTATGTTTCGCATTGGCCAACACACCTCTCCACCTTTTTCACCACTAGTCAGTAGGCATCCACAAGAAGATTTAGAAATTTTCTCATGTAGGAAGACGGAGTCTTTTTCAGTGTTTTTCATACAATGCATAGCATCATGAGCTTTTGCTCAAAGGGCACGGCATACCTAGCTGCCCCCAATCGTACCTAGCTAGGTATGCGGTGCCTCTCTCACAGAAGCTCATGATGTTGAGGTAAGTCACAATGTGGGAATCATTGTGAGAATTTGTCCAAAACTTCTTGTGATCGCCTTCGTTAGTGATACCTGTCTCTTTCTCTCTATATAAAAGGTCTTGAGTTCAACTCTGCTCGTAGGCTAGATCTTTAAGGTCTCTTGGGATAGTTTCCTACGATGTTAAAACTCTCTTCTTCTTCTCTCTCTCTCTCTCTCTCTCTCTCTCTCTCTCTATATATATATATATATATATATATATATATATATATATATCCTATCCCTCATTCGATGAATCCCTCCTCCTCTCTCTCTCTCTCTCTCTCATCGAATGAGGGATAGGATATATATATATATATATATATATATATATATATATATATATATAGATAGAGAGAGAGAGAGAGAGAGAGAAGGAAAGGAGGAGGGATTCATCGAATGAGGGATAGGATATATATATGTATATATGAATGAAAAGGGAGAAGGAAGGAGGAGGGATTCATTGATTGAGGGATAGGATGCCACATGAAAGATTGAATTCCTTGCCTTTTTATATATAGTATAGATATAGATACTTTCCATCAGTTCACTAGTTTCAATGTTGGGATGGCATGGGCAAAATCTCGAAGGAAATTTGCACGACCATTGAGCGAAAACTCAATGGACATCTCACTTAATAAGTATCCCATTAATAGTAGGAAGGAATGTGGTTGGCAATGTGGAGAAGTGGTCATCTTGACGTTTTGATTACAAAACATGCATGATCAACTATATAACTAGTTTTGACCATGTGAATTTTGAAAGCTTTAGATTGCTCCACAGAATAACAATAAAAATTCCACACCACTAGTGACATCAAACGCTTGTTTTGAAGAAGACACTCCTGTTGCCTACTTATGCTTATGAAGATGGTTGCGACCTCCCTTTCTTTTTGTAGTATAATTAACAAAGATCATCCATTTTGAGAACAGAGGTACTGAGATGAGAGATGGAATGCTATGGTCTTCCTTCCTAGTTCTTCATGCATTCTTGTACATTATGATTTTAATGGGCAAAGATATGGGAGCTTTGTTGATAACACAGGGCTTGTTTAGTATGGCCGAACTTTCAATGTGATTGGATTTGAGGGGAATGTTAAGAGTGATTGAGTTGATGCAAAAAGAGGCATAGTTGGACTCCTAATTGATTTTACATTTATTGATGCACAACCATGCTCAATTGAGAATAGAAAAATGAGAGCATTGATTTGATCATGCTATTATGGAAGGCATTTATTGGAGAATTTGTTAAGATTGAGCGCTAATACAATGGTACCTGTAGCGGCTATGGATTTATTGGCAAAGCAATGCAATTCAATAGCTTCAAAGACCATTGGGGGCCCAAGTGTTGACAAGCTTTGTATAGTACGATGTTGACATTAGTCCCTAAGTCAATAGTGGTGTCAAAGTTGTAGAGTTCACCTCAAGGTCCACCAAGAGGGGGAAGTGGAGTGTTTTTAGAACACATTGTCAAACATGATTAACTTAAAGTTTTCATATATTAGCTCATAATGCCCATTCTTTAGCGTCTTGTTGAGCTTGCATTTTGATTTGTGTCTCACATTTTTTATTTACCAAAACATCAGCATCCTACTTATCATCTCTAATACTATTAACACAAAGAACATCTTCATTACATAGAGGAGGTAGAGGTGTTGGATTCTCAATTGGTTGCTCTCTCTCACCATTAAGTGGGCCTTATCCTCTCCCTCTACCAAACTAGGGATGCATACCTCCTCTTTCCCTAAGTGGATGCGAACAATCAGGGACATAATGTCCCTCTTTCTTGTAGTTGTAACATCGACCTAGCAAGTTGCCTCTTCCCCCTCTTGGATGCCTTTGATCCATAACACTTGATTGCAACTCGTTTATGTTCTCATATAAATCCTATACAGTATGCACCCATTGATGTGGAATACCTCAATTAGTTTGATTATCAATTTGGGTTTCACCATGCGGATTCTGTAATGGAAATGGCCTATAAACTTTGAGAGTAGCGAAATTAGGAAATTAGATGAAGCACTTTTGTGAGATTACTTTGTGAGCATAGCGCATTGATGTGGAATACCTCAATTAGTTTGATTATCAATTTGGGTTTCACCATGCGGATTCTGTAATGGAAATGGCCTATAAACTTTGAGAGTAGTTGAATTAGGAAATTCGATGAAACACTTTTGTGAGATTACTTTGTGAGCATAGCGGGTGAACTTAATTGATGGTAGCAACATAAACATGGTACTTAGTTAACTTGGCATGACCAATACTTTTGCAAGAGAAAGAGTTTAGAGAACATGACAATAGTTGAGGACCGGATTCATATGGAGCCGGCCAATAGACATTTGTATTATAGTTTCTCCCATCAAGAGAGACTTGGCACAATACAATCTTTGTGTTCCTTGTGAGCTACGTGATGCAATGAAGATGGAAAGCTTCATGCATCACAAGCATAATATAAACTTGTAGAAAGCATTAACTATCCCAAGCCTCAGTCCCAAGGCCTCAAACACCTTCAAAGGTGAAGACAACTAGCGGGGAATGAGGGTAGGGAAGAGGAAAAAGAAACATTCCATAGAAGAAAGAAATAGTTCCTCACTTATCATCACTCTTCTTGCTAGCATACATAATAGCATAGTAATGAAGATGGAGAAGATGGAAAGCTTAAGCATTGAAGCATGGATCTTGGTTGGATTTGCATTCCATAGCCAAGAGTGTTGGTGTAGGCTCTTACTTCTCACAAGCTTGGAGAAGGAGGTGGAGTTCCTCTACTTTCACCAAGTGAGAATGATCCACAAAATGAGTGTGTGTATGTGGTGTATACCTCCCAGCACCCCCCTTGCTTGCTTGGGGCGAGTTGCAACTTTTCCACATGTTGCAAGCTCATTCGACCCCTCTCCCCCTAGCAAATCATATGCAACATGCAGTCAAGTACGTGGGTGTTACCATATACATGTGGTAGTGATGTGTGTGAACACACTAGGACCGCCGGGGCATTTTTCCCTCTTTAGGAGGTTTTTTCCCCATGCATTGTATATACGCCCATCACTCTAGGGCTATCTATCTTTCCATTGCACACTAAGTAACACACTCTCTATTGTGTGCCTTGAGCTTCCTTCGTCTTCTCCAAGCTGTGTGTGTTTCTCTGCAACCCTAATTCCAACAATTGGTATCAGAGCAGGTCACGTCCTCCCGGGCTTAGTCGCCAGCTACTCCAGCACACACGCCTGCTCACTTTCTCCTTTCAGTGAGCTTTGGCGAGTGTTCGCAGGTCGAAAAATATTTTGGGAGCGCTCAAAGAGCTTGGTCTGCTCAGAATTTTGATTTGGGCTCATTTCGGCCTCCGTTTCCACTACGGGCAGTACTGCACAGGCTATTTCGTCATTTTGTGCAGATTTTCTGTCAGTGCTGTTTCCTGCATAACAGGTGCCTTATAGTCTTCTACAGTTTGTGCTATATAGCACAAGTTGTTCCCGCTCCATTTCTCCTATTTTCGGGCAGTTTTCACATCAGGTGCAACATTTACCATGGCTGACAACAACAACACAGATGTGTTCAAGATGTTTGCTGCTGAGGACAGGTTGGATGGGGACAACTACCCTATGTGGGCTTATATGATGCAACATGTTCTTGTGTCAAAAGGTGTCTGGAACATTGTGCAGGGCATTGATGTACGTCCTGGTTCTGAAGATGTAGGCGATATTGAGGATGTTGCAGGTCTTGCTGCAAGGATTGCAGCTGTTAGAGTTGTTTTGCCTACGGCAGAACAAGCTCGTTGGGATGTTAAGGATGCGCAGGCTCATGCATTGATTGCGTTGTCTGTGAAGCGCACCATTATTCCTCACATCCGTTCAGCAAAATCTGCAAAACAGGCTTGGGATATTCTAGCAGGTCTTTATGTAAGCCGCAATGAGGCTAAAATTGCTTTGCTGCGTAAAGAGCTAGAGTCGAAGATTATGCATGAGGAAGATGATATGGACACTTTCCTTGCTAGTGTCAAGGATATCAATGAGCAACTCATTTCTGCAGGTGAAGTCATTTCAGACAGTTCCCTTGTGCAGACTGTTCTTGATGCCTTACCAGATTCCTACCAGACTTTTGCTAGTACTTGGAGACTGATGACCCAAGGAAATCCCGAAGTTGTCAAGTTTGATGCATTATGCACATTGCTGTTGCAAGAGTCACTTTCTAGAAAAAACAGGACTAGGCAGCGTGCAGTTGAACAGGCTTTTATTGCTTCTCAAAGAAAGGGTGGTAACAGTAATGCAGCCACTTCTTATGGTTCTCCTGCGAGTGGCAAAAATTCTGTTCCTAATGCTTCTGCTCGCAGCACTTCGTCTGGAAATTCTGGTGATAAGCGCAAAAAGAAGATGCGTTGCCATTATTGTAAAGCCAATGATCACTTGATCAAGTCATGTCCTAAGTTGAAGGCCAAAGAGGCTAAGAAGAAAGAGGGTGGTTCCACTGCAAATGCTGGTTCCACTACAAATGCAGCCATTGTTGAGTCTTCTGTCAAAGGAGATTGTGATGCTGATGTTGATGCAGAATGGGCTTTTAGCGCAGAGTGCACTTACAATCCTGCTGTCCATGATGCATGCTTGTCAGTTGCTGTAGATTCACATGTGTGGTATTTTGACTGTGGTGCTACAAAGCACATTACCTCACATCGTGAATTGTTTACCTCTCTTGAGTCTGTCCCTCATGGGAATTCAGTCACTTGTGCCAACAACGCCTCTTATCCAGTTCAGGGAGTTGGAAAGATTGTGCTCACTGCTGCTAATGGCAGTTCCTTCACACTTGTTGATGCACTTTATGTACCTGGGATCAAGAAGAATCTCTTGTCTGTATCCGCACTTGCTAGACTTGGACTTGTAGTCAAATTTGTGGATGACAGATGTACAGTTCATGATCTCAGTTTTGGTGATGAAATTGTTGCATCTGGGCTTTTGAGCCGTGGGCTGTATAAGCTCACTTTGTATGACAAGTGTGGACAAAATTTTGCAAATGCTGTTGCAGATTCAAGAGCTATTTCAGATGCAAAACTTTGGCATGCACGTTTTGGTCATCTGAATTTTGCCAGTTTGCTGCGTTTGCAGAAATCTGATATGGTTGCTTCCTTGCCGCCTCTTGAAGCACCTGTCAAACATGTTTGTGAAGGCTGTATTCTGGGTAAAATGCAGCGTTCTAAGTTTCCAAAGGATGGTTCAGTTAGGGCCACATGCAGGTTGCAGCTTGTGCATAATGATGTTTGTGGGCCCATGCAAACTCCGTCCTTGGGCAATTACCTGTACTTCGTGACTTTCATTGATGATTACTCCAGGCATGCATGGGTATTTCCGCTTAAAGCGAAGTCCGAAGTTTTTATGTGCTTCAAACAATTTTTGGCTATGGCTGAAAATGTCTCAAAATGTACTATGGGCACCCTCCGTTCCGATCGAGGGGGGGAGTATATGTCTCATGAATTTAATGCATTTCTGGCTAGTCGTGGGATAAAACACCAATGTACAGTGCCTTATACACCTCAGCAAAATGGTGTTGCTGAGAGGAAAAACAGGTCACTAACGGAAATGGCACGATGTATGGTCAAAAGTCAAGCTTTGCCGCATTCTTTTTGGCTTGAGGCCATCATGTGTGCCACTTATGTACTTAATAGGTGTCCTACGAAAGCTTTGCAGTCTATTACTCCATATGAAGCATGGCATGATAGAAAACCTTCTATTGAGCACATGCGTGTTTTTGGCTGTTTGGCATATGCTTTGGTGCCACACGTGCAGCGCAGAAAATTGGATGATAAGGCTGTCAAATGTATTTTTGTTGGTTATAGTGCTGAAAGCAAAGTTACAGGTTGTATCATCCGCAAACAAAACGTATTTTGGTTTCACGGGATGTAGTGTTTGTGGAAGATTCTGTTCAGCCCTTGCTATCATGTACTAGAGACAGTAATGTAAGCTCACAGGACATTTATGACACTTTGTTGCCTCTTTTCAGTGGTGGAAATACGAATGTAAGTTCCAATGAGGCAAATGTACAGCCTATGGGGGTTTCTGAAAATGTTTTAGAACAGCCTATTACTGATGCAGATGTACATGATGTACTTGATGAGGAAAGGGCTGAAAATGAGCAGGCTAGAGGTATGCCAAAATGGCTGGTGCACACTTTGCGTGACAGTAAATTGGATGCACCTTTATCTAGTCGTACTCGTTCAGGCTCTCGCCATGCATCTTATGCATCAGATTGTTATGCTTTGGCTGTGTCTAGTTTACATGATGTTGAGGAGCCTCTGTCTTTTGATGAAGCACAGAATTCAGAAAATTGGATTGCTGCCATGAAATCAGAATATGATGCACTTATAGAGAATGACACATGGACTTTATGTGATTTGCCTCCTGGCAAAAAGGCCATTGGTACGAAGTGGGTTTACAAGTTGAAACGCAAGCCGGATGGTGAGATCGATCGCCATAAGGCTCGACTTGTTGCAAAGGGTTATGCACAACAAAAAGGCATAGATTATGAAGAGACTTTTGCTCCCACTTGTCGTATGACTACTGTGCGTTTTCTATGTGCATTGGCAGCTCATTTTGGTTGGGATGTACATCAATCAGACATTGTTACTGCTTTCTTGAATGGTGACATATTTGAGGAAGTTTATGTAACGCAACCTCGCGGTTTTGTCATAAAAGGACAAGAGGACAAAGTGTGCAAATGTAAGAAGGCTTTGTATGGGTTGAAGAAATCTCCTCGTGCTTGTATGAGAAAGCTGACACTCATTTGGTTAAACGAGGCTTTCGTAACAGTCCAACAGAAAGCACATTGTATGTAAAGCGTGAGGATGATGTATTTCTCATTGTGGTTCTTTATGTTGATGATTTGCTGATCACTGGACCAAATGAGAGACATATTGCTGAATTTAAGGCTGATTGAATGCCACTTTCAAGATGAAAGATTTGTTGGGCTGTTGCATCATTACTTGGGTATACAGTTTAAGCAGTGTGATGGTGGTATTGCCTGTGTCAGAAAAGTTACATAGAGACATTGCTATGTAAGTTTGGACTTGAGGATTGCAAACCTATTGCCACTCCCATGGAAACAGGTTTGAAGTTGAGTCTACATGATGATGGCGAACCTGCTGATGTCACTCTTTACCAAACTGCTGTGGCTGCCTCATTTATGTATGCAACACGAGGCCAGATATTCAGTTTGCAGTCTCGCAAGTCAGCAGATTTATGCATAGCCCCAGGGTCTAAGCATTGGCAGGCGTCAAGAGGATTTTCCGCTACCTTAGTGGCACTTTACATCTGGCTTGTTTTATCCCAAGGGGGATCATTGCTGG